>NC_092349.1:71587948-71696431 GCF_963676685.1 Mytilus edulis | reverse complement strand
CAAACTACTCAGCTGTAAAGTTGCCTGTATTAATCAATGAAAAAGCTGAATTATGTCCCTTGGGAGTATTAATTTCCAACAAAAGTCCTTTCAAACAGTAGGAAATGAAAAATTATTTATGTCTGATAGAATAAAAGAAAGAAACTACAAAATGAAGCACTTTTGAAATATTTGCTGCATGCATTATCAAGAATGTGAACAATTCTTTACACAGGAGAGTATAAATTCTATGTAAATTTAGCCTCAAGTGGGCCTCTTTTTTTTCTTAGATGAACAATTCTAACACTTAAAATGCTTTCAATGTGACCAAATATTGCCTAATTCCATAAACAGTACAAACTAAACCAGACAATTTCCCATTTTAATAGATTATGTTTACAGAAATACCCAAGTTATACATTTAGGGAATTACGCAGCAAAAAAGGCAAACATTTCAGTAAAAAATATTTGTCGCGACTTGAATTCTGGTGTTTCCAATTGAAAAAATCATTGCGAAAGGTGAAATCAAATACAAAAGAACTATGATATGGTGCATTTTACACAATATAGTTAATATTGACATCCTAGAATAAAGTTTTATATCATTACCAATCAATTTGACCTATCATGATGACTCAGCACTTTTCTCAACACAGTATTGTACTCAGTGAAAAATTTCTATTCTTTGTGATAAAAATCAAATGTACTAATCAAAAGCTTCAAAATAGTATAAAAGAATTGAAGTTTGAGTGACTTTGATTTCCCTTGCTATCTTCAGTATAGGGAAAACGGTACTATTTATTCTGCCATAGGCGACAATGTTAACATTTTCTAAATTTACCACTTTTTAAGATAAAAACCTGGATAAAACAGTTATATGTTGTGTTAGTACTTTATTACTCTGTTTTAAAAATTAAAGCCAAATAGTATCATGACCAACTTCCAACGGAGCTTGTTTATGTTATCCATGCCCACCGTCATTTTGCACCAAATTTATGAAATTTTGCAAGTCTTTTCGAATAATTCTCTAGAAAATATTTCAATAGGTTTTAAAATTTATATTGTAAATATACACACTGCAGTTATTCATAGATAAATAAAAAATATATTGTACCCTTACATCCAATCACAGCGCTCCTAATTTGACTTCCTTCACCTGCCTTGGGTACACAAAAGGCCAACCTAATGCTGGGAAAATTAAATACTACCGTTTTCCCTGAAGCTGTTCATTCAGAAATAGATCGTAGCTCCGAAGTTGCGTGCACATTGATTCGGCATGCAAAAAAAGAAATGGCGAAATAAAAATTTATAAATTGAATGTTAAAGGAAACAACTATGTTGTCACTTTTTTTAATTGATGAAATATCATTAAATAACGACATTTGGTTTCAAAATAATTGTTGGTTTTTTTTGGAGATTATGACAAAATCGGAAGGTTACTTGTATCTTTTACAAGATTTTTACTTTTGAATTTGTAATACTCAGTCTAAGATATGTAGTTTTGGAGCACATTTTACAGTGTACAGTTCATCAGTTTGGAATGAGATGTACCAATCGGCATTAGAATTATCAGATCCCTTCGATATCGTTGAAAATATGCCAAGGCGATGTGGTTGACAGACTACCGGAGCCAATCACCCTGCAACCACGCCAAAACAGTATTGGAAAGTCTCATTATTTTTTTGCGTTCATAGACCATATGATAAGGCAACTGGAGAGTGGGGTCGCGTCAAGTTATCAGAAAATCGCTTCTTTGTGCTGTATCTGCTTCATCGTGTTGTAGGAAATATCACAAACGAACAAATCTCAATATTGTCTGAAACATACGGAACTGACCTAGCATGTAATTTTGACGAATTCAATTGGGAGGTCGCTCGATGTCGAACACGTACGCTGGTTTATAACATCTCGCGAGTGCTACCATGCCATGATGGCCCTGAGATCTATCAGTCACGGTACTATGTATGTAACTGAAAACAAATGTACGATCAACAATGTACAACGAAAATTACATAAAATTACTGCATATTCATCGGGATTTCAGTGTGAATGTTGACAAAGTAATAGAAAAGTTTGTTTCTGCACAGACCCGAAGAGCAGATTTTGGACAATTTTGAGTAAATTCTGTATCACAAATATGTGTTGTTTATGTATTACTATATTCAGAAGATTTATTAATAGTTTTACATTCTTAAATTTTTATCTACATATAGCTCCTCTTATAACCGTCCTATGACCGAAAACCGAAAAAAAAATTTGCTGCATAATAGGGTCCCAAAATTTTTTCGCCTCGCTCCGCTCGGCACTAGTTGCTTCCACAATATTCATGTTAAAGATTTAACTTGTCGCTAATCATGCCTATTGTTTCCAGCTCTAACCAGCCCACCATATTCATATTCAAAATACTCCTGCCACCTCCCCCTTTTAACAAAACGAATGACCGAATAACACTGTTATTATCCGAATAACACTTGTAATGACCGAATAACACTTCAAATGATTTTCTCCTTTTAAATTGATTGATTGTTAGTTGGTTTTTTTAACATCAAGCGACTAATATTTCATAAATGTTTATACAAGACCCGAAATTAAAAGCCATGTATACAATATCATAACAAGTAAGAAGATGTGGTATGACTGCCAATTTGGCAACTATCAACTGAAGTTCAATGAAGTAGTATTATCAATTATAACCAACTGTGTGGCCTTAAAAATGACAAATATCCATACTGTACTAGTACTGTATATGAGTTATAAAAGGCAACGACATAAATGTGAATCAATTAAGACGAAATAAAGTAACTCATATACTAGTGCTAGTCTCAAGTATTTTTGGGACTTGTCTGTCTGTCTGTTTACGGTCCTTGGACAGACAATTCACTTGAATTATTTCCGCACTTTTGCATTATGCTTGACGATACTACTTGATATTTGTTATATTCAATGTAGTTTAAAGAACAAGTTTAACCGATAGGGGACCATATATATTGCCATGCAATAAACAACTTTCGAGTTCGATGCATTTCCGTCAAAAACTCTGGTTTTAGTGAACATCCTTCGTACGTTTAGTGTAGACAATATTTTTATTATGAAAAATACAAGCATAAATTAAAATGTCAATTGTTCTTGAACAATTGAGAGGTCTTTCCTTTTGTAATGTAAAATACATGTTCCAATAGATGTAGAATGTATTGAAAAGTTCTTACACACAAAAAACTTATAATATAAAAATGTAGAAACCTAAAACAGGGGTTATGCCCCTTACAAAAAGGTCAAATCTCTTCGGTCAAATGTAAAAAAAAGTTGCGCCTCATCCACCTCAACGTTTTTCACTATTTACTATTTCTGTAAGTACAAAACACATTCGCAATACGGATCCAGAAACAAGCAACAATTGCTTATATTAATCTGTCTCCTTGGTAAATTAAATACATTATACACAAATATATTAAAACTACATGCTCTGTTACATAATAAAAATATTGATAATGTCAGTTGAGTTACATAATTCGTACGTTTAGGGGTATCGTCACTTCCGTTCCAATGTTGAGCGAGTGGTTGCAAAACTACATTGCTTTATTGTACAAATTATTCGGCAAATAAAAAACCTCATAATTGACAATCAGCATTGCTGTCATAAGGAGACTGTGATCAAGTACTTACAAAACAAACTTTATTTTTAGTGTATAATGACGATGATGAACGGTAATAGTGCAGGAAACAGGCGATCCCCTCTATCTAGTAAATTACGTCAAAAAGGCGTGCATAATTTCAACGGGTTTAATGCCTAATATCACTTATTGCCGCCGGTGGCGGGTCCAGAGGGGGCGTAGAGGGCGTACGGTCCCCTTTGCTTGGACTTTTTTTTGGTTTGTAAAATGATTAATCAGACTTCGTGAATTTTGCCATTTCCTTTGTATTTCATTTTTATGCGACAATTCTTTACTTATAAAGATAATTTCGCTGGTATTTACTGATTGTGTCAAAGTCATGTGATTCTCTATGGAGGAGTTGCCCAGTGCGTAAAAAAACGTCACTCAGTCATTTTGAAATTCAAAATACAGTAACACATTGATTAGGCTGAGGATAACAACCATGATACCTTCAAAGCGACACATGGTTGAGCAAGAACGTAGTGACTTCTATTTCACTATTCAACCAAACAGAAAGTAAAACTCTATTACACTCTCATGAAAAAAATAATCCGCAGCAATATTATTTACCAACGAAAAAATGTTTAACCCCAAACGCCCCAGCCCTATTTTAAAATAACATGATAGTTAAAATGAACATGATAGCTGAATAATGATCCACAGTCAGTATATTAAGCTCACTCTGGATAGCTTTAAAGTCTAAGGTGCGAACCATTTGAATTGAGGAGGCAGTCTAAGGTATTTGAGAGAAAAAAATCTGACTCTTATTTTTGCATTAATAAAAATTCTGGCCGCATCTGGATTGAAAAGAATAATCTTATCAACTTTTTTGCTATTGGAAACGGAAATTTCCAACAGAATTATTAAGAATTAAATGAACAAGATGAATAAAAAACAGGCGTATATTTTTTGAGGCCGGGGTTTGCATATCTGACCGGAATGTCTGTTTCGCCGAACTGTTATATTGAATACTTTTTTTCAAGACTGCAACCTGACTGCTGAGTGTGGCCTTTATCACGGTCTCCATTTTTCGACCGTCATTCACAAATTCCATGTGTCATTTCAGGCTCATTCGTATCCTTTGGTTGATTTGGAACCCCAGAGGCGGATTTAGGGGGGGGGGGGGGCGGCCCGCCCTTTTTGGGAAAAAATGTGGTTGCTTATATAGGGAATCACTGAAGCGTGACTGGAGCGGCCCCCTCTTAGGTCAGTCAGTGGGCCCCTACTAAGATTTCTAGATCCGCCACTGAAACCCTAACCTCTCTTAGTTTTGTTGGGTGAAACATATTAACCAAACATTTAGATAAAAATTACTTGTTTGAATTTTTTAACTCGTGTCGGTTGTATTGTAAATGTCATCCAATAGCCCGGTGTATTTCTTGTCCATAACAAGAAATCTGTGATGTTATGCTAACTTAACATACAACAAACGAGAATTTTCCATGTCTATTTAATTGACAAGTCCCATATCAAATATATCAGTGAATAAAGCTTTGGTTCCATCCTCATGAACATTTTATGACAGGCAATCAATAGGGAGAATACAACATAAAAAATGTCCAACCCTTACACTTTACAGCAACTATAGAATATACATGCCCTACGCCAGGTACCATTTAAAAAGTGCATTTTACACTTATTTTATGTTTTTTAGCCAAAAAATGTCCCAAAAACTTTTAAAACTTCGCCCCCCCTTTTCAAAATTTCTAGACCCCCCCCCCCCCCTCCCCTGGCCGCTAACATGTACAAAAACATAAATATGATTTTTTTTTTCATTCATTTATGAAAGTAAAAAAGTCAAATAATTATTCGCTTAAACAGCCAGTATAGAACATGTTTTTTCATGAAATTGCCTCCTTTGAAAGTATGCAAAGTGCATGCAGGTCATAATTTAATTTGTTGAATGAAATTTTTTTTTACTATTAGCGGGTGCCATAGGAAGTCCACTGGAATTTTTAGCGAGAATAACTTGGCATGGGAGAAAGGAAGAAAGACCATTCACAAGTTGACTAAGATTTGTTTTCTCTGTTTTGATTAAATTTTGAAATAAAGCTTTCAAATGAGAGTGCATAAGATAAAAAAGATTCCCTGAGGAACACCTCCTTTTTTTGTGCTCTAAATTTTCAACCCTCGATTAAGATTTTCGATCTAAATTAAAATGAAAACCTTGCTTTCTAATCGATCTTTATTATGTGCCGGATCGGCAACTTCTTTGTTTTATTTCATAAGAGAAAATCTGCATTGCCGTTAAACACATGCACGTTGTCTGCTTGGATACCCACCACAAAAAGAAATAAATAGCCTAACTCCAGAATAATAAATTCTTGCATCAATGAGCTTACCTAAAGATAAATACCGAATATGGAAAGTGAAACTAAAATTCAAAACATAACATCTGAAGGCGGGCACATAGAAGAAAAGAAGGTTTACTACCTAAATTCAATTTGTACTTGATCCGAGTTTTGTCGTAATAAGTATTGTTTATAAGTTACATAACATTTGGTTAAGGCAATTTAGACTAAAGTGAAAAATAGAAACAAAAAATTATCTTTTTTTTCATTTGTATAGGTGCATAACTCTAAAATGGTTAGAATGTCAGACGACACTAAAATTCAAACTTGATCCGTTTTTTGTTGTATTTAGCATTGTTTATATTAAGTTTCATAACATTTAGTCTAGACAAACTAAAGTTTATAGCGAACAGGAACGAAAAAAAATCAGCATTTTTTTAAAAGGAGCATTGTTAAGGTGACCACACCATAATTCAAACTTGGTCTGTGTTTTGTAATAATAGGCAGTGTGTATAAGTTTCATACAATTTGATTGGGGCAAACTAAAGTAAGAGAATGGAAACGAAAAAATTCAGCAAGTTTTCCAATTGTAAAAGATATAATAAAAGACCAACACAGGCTAAAGGTCCCGACTTCGGTCAGACACAAAAAGGCGGCTGGTTTAAACTGGTTTTATACACGCCCATCATTTCCCCTTCAACTCTAGCCAATGTAGACATATATAATTTTAACGTCCACAATTTTGAGTGTCATTGTCAAAGAATAAATTTTGAGGTCCCTAACGAATATAACCCGGCTCTACAGCTGCCATAAAAAGCCCACTCTTAACGAAACTTGCAGAAGGGGTCTTTTACATATATGTATCATAGCTTGGTTGCTATATCTTCCTTTACGTTTAATATGACGGTGCTAGCTATGAAATTTAATTATGATTAAACTGCAAGCTATCCGCTGTATCTCAAAAGGCTATCTACTTCTTCAGAAAATCCGATAGTAGTGATTTTCAATCCATTTTATTTTTACGAAGAGATATAAACAACAAAAATAATCATCAATACTGTATACAATTCTATATGCAATCATCATTCCAAAATGTTAAACAGTTACACCAAAAAAAAATAGTTTCGTTTCCACAGTTTTACGCAATTCGACTTTTGTAACTCACAACTCGACTTTCTCAAGTCGGAACTGGACTTTCTTAACTCGCAACTCGGCTTTCTTAACTCGCAACTCGACTTTTGTAACTCGCAACTCGACTTTATTTTGTAATTCGCAAATCGACTTTCTTAACTCGTTCTTAACTCGCAACTCAACTTTCTTAATTAAAGGGGCACTAGCTGTCAAATTCATGGTCACCGATTTGACTCAAATTCTCATATTTGATTTATAACAATGTAAAACATTTATCCAAACTACCAAAAGTCCAAAATAAACAGTTCACAGAGCATGGGGTAGAGAATATGTAAGTTCGTTTCGTGTGAATTTTAGTCCACTCAGCAGACGCCATCTAATTAACTATCGATTTGACCTCAGATGACCATATAAGCAATGTAAATGTTCCGGACCATATGAGTATTTGGACCATACGCGTATGGTCATGACCATATGCGTATACTCATATGGTCGGACTATATGAGTATAATACGCGTTTGGTTATTAACGGGCCGGACCAAATGAGTATTTGGACCATATAGGTAATTTTTTTTAAATTACATTATAAAAGTTTAAATAGTAGAAAAACTTTATTTACCAAAAAAATAATGATGGTTACATGACAATGTATTATTTTTTTAATTCAAATACTTCGTAAAAAATAAATATTGATGCTATAGTTTTCATCGCTTATTACATTCTTGCACGTTACTTTCCAGAGACTTCTTGTGTAACAGTTCATTAAAAAAAATTTGAAATTTTTTTTTTTAGTCGCCATTCACTCGTAATAACAAATCGGTAATGACCATTGATAATGACCATCGGTGTAAAATGTTTTTATTATTGTTTTGACAAGTAAGAAAAATTAACTATGTGAAACTTTTAATTTTTATTTATGAAATTAGCTATTCTTTTTATTATAATATAAATTAATAAAACTACCTATATGATAGCGTCTTTTTAATTGACGGTCATATTATATGACGAGTTTAAAGATATTAAAACTAAACTGTAAAAGAGTGTTCATTACCCCGACCATACGCGTACGGTCGGACCATACGCGTACGGTCGGACCATACACGTACGGTCGGACCATACACGTACGGTCGGACCATACACGTACGGTCGGACCATACACGTACGGTCGGACCATACACGTACGGTCGGACCATACGAGTATATAACCATATGGTCATGACCATACGCGTATGGTCCAAATACTCATATGGTCCGGAACTTAAACATAAATAAAGGTATGAATAAATTAAACCAACACGTGCAATTAGATTTTTATAGGTCTGTTTGATTTTATTTTATAGATTAAACATGTATGTTTCTCAATGTTTTTAACCGTATAAGAATGATTTTATATAGATCGAATAAATAATCAGATGGTTTACCGTAGTTTCACTTTCATTGTTGACATTCTTTTTTAAAAAAATAACCAGTACAAGTTTAATGCATGCGTTGTCAATATCTAGCTAGGGGTTAAACTGAAGTTCACATTAATACGGATTTAATGAGGTCGACTGATTCACTTGCAAGTGAATTAGAAAATATCAATGTTTCATCGCTTAATTTGACAAATTTGAACTATTTTGGCTGCTAAAAGCGAATTATTATTTCACTATTTCACTTTCAGTATTGATTTAACAAAAAAATCTGACTTTAGATTTTTTATATATCTCGTAGCTAGTACCCCTTTAACTCTTTTTGTGCCTACAAATAGTAAACAATTTTACAATACTCGACTTTCATCATCGGATAATTGTATTGTCACTAAATCAAATACAGAATTGTACAAATCAAGTTTTTCTTTTAGTGGTCCAAAAGTGTGGAATTCATTATCCAGTGAAAGAAAAAAAATAAAAAAGTATATCTGCTTTCAAATACTCCTTCCAGTCGGAAAGCCAGTTGAAATAGAACAAAAGAATCGAAGCTCTTTGTTAGAGAAGGCGATACGTGCTTACTGTAATGTTTACTATAGTAACAACATTTTTAAATGTAAATAGAAATGAATAAAACGCAATTTTCTCCTCAATAACGAAGTGTTTTATTTTAAAAACACCATTTGCATAAGTTTTCAATTTGTCTATTACTTAAGAATTGAATGCTGCTTTTTGTAAATTTATTGGGGTGTAAAAGCGTTGACCGAAGTGCATTTTGTATGAAGCGCGGAAGCTTCATACTAAAAATGTGCGCACGGTCAACGCTTTTACAACCCTATAAAGTTACAAAAAGGAGCATTCAATACTTATAATTACATTTTTATGCCCCACCTACGATAGTAGAGGGGCATTATGTTTTCTGGTCTGTGCGTCCGTTCGTCCGTCCGTCCGTCTGTCCCGCTTCGGGTTAAAGTTTTTGGTCAAGGTAGTTTTTGATGAAGTTGAAGTCCACAGAACTTAGTACACATGTTCCTTATGATATGATCTTTCTAATTTTAAGAACAAATTAAACTTTGACCACAATTTCACGATCCACTGAACATAGAAAATGAAAGTGCATGTTTCAGGTTAAAGTTTTTGGTCAAGGTAGTTTTTGATGAAGTTGAAGTCCAACCAACTTGAAACTTAGTACACATGTTCCCTATGATATTATCTTTCTAATTTTAATGCCTAATTATATTTTTTATCCAATTTCACGGTCCATTGAACATGGAAAATGATAGTGCGAGTGGGGCATCCGTGTACTTTGGACACATTCTTGTTGTTTACAATTTTTTTAAGGGATTCTTTTTTTTTTTAATTTTAAACTTTCGAATTTTGAAAAGTTTCAGAAGAAATCTTCAATTGCACAGTATTGTGCAGTACTGTAGATTTGTTAGATCTTTGACCACATTTATTTTGTGACAAAAACCTTAATTATGTCAAAAATTCGATCACAATCCAAATTCAGACAGTTTCAAGCTTGAATACTGTGACCAAATTTGCCCCAACCGTTCAGGGTTAGACCACTGCGGTCGTATAAAGTGGCGCACCTGGTTGTTGTTGTGGGACCCCCCTTTTTGGGAAAAAAATGGTTGCTTAACTAGGGAATCACTGAAGCTTGACTGGAACGGGCCCCGTCTTAGGGAGTCAGTGGGCCACACTTATCCACGTAATCATTATCCGTTAACTTATCTAAAATTGTAAAAACTGTTTCTCCTCTAATTATCGACTCCTAGGAGTCGATATTAAGAATTGAACGATGGACAATTAGTGCGTGAATTTTTCTTGCTACCTGATTGGAAGATATAAAGAGCCGTGAATAATCAAAGTTTATTGATTGGTTAGGACAATCTAAACCTAGTAAATGTCCTTCAATCCCGTAGAGTATCGGATTTAATTGTCCTCTCCATAGTGTGTGATAACAAATGTGTGAGGGAATTCGACGTTTGTTGTACCACTGTTCTCTCCACACTGGTTCTCCGTTAAAGCGCCCATTTTATGACGTAATTTTGTCCCACCGTAAGAAAGCAAACCTAACGATTTCCAATTATATACCCGTAGCTTGTTATAATTATATCTGAGAATTTTAGAGTTCTTTATAATCTATATTTTTTATTTTATAAAGATTAGTACATATTGCACAACGATCGTGATCGTACCGGCCGTCCATAATGTTTTCTTAGAAATGCTGAAATTTCCGTTGATGGATAAAAGACCAAGCAGGACAAAATATTTAGTACACTATAGAGTGTAATACGAGTTAAACTTGATCATAAGGTGACCATAAATAATTTTGTTTATAACAATGGTCATTTATTCCAAGTTACATCAGTCTGAAAAACGAAGTAAAGTTGAAATCTGTAGAGATTCGTTAAGCATGTAATCTCCGTGGAATGGCCAATTCTTCAAAAACATCAATTTTGAAAATAAATTCCACATCCAACAGATCGATATCGGTGTCAACATTTAATTTTAGTACAACTTCGATCTTTAGATATACATATTATGCTTCATAAATGGCGAAATCGTCGAAATGTGACCTCCGTGGAATGTAATCTCCGTTGACATTTTGGTAAAGAGTGCTTTCTATCACGTCCGCACTTTTATCGAGTATGGCATGCCAAATAAACATATAAGTTAGTTACAATGGATGGCGGATATATCGCTTACAGATCAATAAAGTATTGTTATTCAGACCACATAGGAAGACACCATGTTACAATTTTTATACATCAATTGTTTGAGTGTAACAGAGTTGCTTCTTTCTCAAATCTAGAAGAAGAAAAAAAAACCGAACCGGATGTTTTTATATCAATCGTAATGCATGTAAATCAATTGATACCTGTTTTCCATATTCAAGATATGAAACTTCTATGATTGATATAAATTTGATACCGAATTCGATACGATTTGACAAGTATGTAATTGCAAGAAGCAATACAAATTGCTCTTTTTTTTGTGTTACACAAGAAGAGAACCTTTTAATTTCTTTCATCGAAATTAGGACGTCGGTTGAAAGGGCATGATACATTGTCCGCTACATTTATTAACAACACCTTGTACAACATTCTTTTCGAAATTAAAAGCAGTTTTAAATAGATTAAACAAAACTATCCGCCACAATGCTTTATATGAACGCAATTTAAGACGACACCACTGCATCAATCTGTATGATTTTTTTTGCAGTGTTTTAAAAAATGATTTTACTTTGTAGCCGCGTATTATTTGAGAAACATTCAATGTTTTAAAAAGGCGAATTTTCTGTATAAAGTCAATAATTATGTTGACTTTTGAAGCCCAAACTTTCTACAGCCTTAAATACGCAAATAAAAGATCCAAAATAGTTATCAAAGGTACCAGGATTATAATTTAGTACGCCAGACGCGCGTTTCGTCTACATAAGACTCATCAGTGACGCTCATATCAAAATATTTATAAAGCCAAACAAGTACAAAGTTGAAGAGCATTGAGGATCCAAAATTCCAAAAACTATACCAATACAAAACCACAGGTTTATTGAATTATAGCAAATCTTTTGGTTTACGAATTTTTATTCGTTATTGCAAAATAATGAACTTAAAATTTCTGACATTTTCTCCCTACCGAGTTTATCCCTATTATTTTTTTTGATGTCGACTGGTCATTGTTATTAACTCGTAGGCAAGTTGATTGGATTAACTTGTTATTAGTTTACCTTCAAACTTGTTTATACTTTTCATACATGACTATTGATAATAAGAACGTGCAAACATGTGTACGGTAACTAAAATGACCTTCAAACTGGACACTGGACGAGTCAATATTATGTTTTATCAATGGAAGTTAAGGTATGAAAGGTAAGAATTGCCACTTCTTCTATTTTCACAAAATTTTCCGAATACAAAGTTGAAAGATTATTTTTTAAAAGCCTATTGTAAAGACAAAAGAGAAAATTTACAAATGAGACGTTTTGTTCCATTAAACAAGTCATTTTCTTAAGAGTAATACCGAAATACATTTTACGCACGGTTACGGCAGGTAAAATAATTATTTATCATAACCAAAAAAAGCATTTTTCAGTCTCATTGGAATATATTAATTACAATTAATCCCAAACTTAAGTTGTAAGCAAGCTGCAAATGAAGTCAAAATATGTCCGATCTGCCTATTTTTGGACATTAAAAGTCAATACGATCGTTTTAAAGTCAAGGCACTATAGTTTAGCAATTATATTTTACACAGGTAACTTTTATCTATAAATAGTCGAATCTTCTGGAGTAAACAACAACGTTAAACGACATATTTATATACTACTTCATAACGTGTGACCTCACGTGTGTGGTAAAATTTGTTGATTGATGCACGTGGCTATTCTAGTAAATGAATTAATCTACAAAGCGAGAGCACTTTCCATTTTCATCAGCTAAGAGTCGACTATAGCCCTTTTTGAGAGGCTAATGCTTGTATACTAATGAGCTTAATTATTTTACCAAACTAGGGCACAAGATATCTAGATTGGACATTTTTAAGGGGATCCACAGAACTCTGTGTCTCATCTGCAGTTGCTGCTGTTAATGTAATGTAAAAGTGTGATGACTTAAAAAGTAAGATATTTATCAGTAAAATACAGAATTTAAAAGAATATATATTTGTGTATAAAATACTTGTATATAAACTACACGGTTTTTATATACTGATAATAAAATCAATGTTATACCATTAACAAAAAAATATATATAGATCTAATTTAAGGGTAAAATTGGTATAAACTTATTAGAAAATTTTTCTTGTTCTAGTTTATCATGGAAAATGCAATGATAAATAATAAATTACAAAAATTCCTTAATCTCACCATTGCACATGTCAGAAATGCGAAATATGTGGACTCATCTTTAAAATTCCTTAGTAATAACCCTGATTGGGAAGGTTACCGTAGTATTTGATTATTTTACGAAAATTGTACCCTGAATTTTATCTTTAGATTGCAGCAACAGAATGAAGAATTCCAAGAGTCTAATACGATTTATTTAACAGGATTTTATCATTGAATCAACATCCTACAAGAATACAGTGGTGTATTTTCAAAGAGACCGAAAGAAGCTGTAATAACTTGCCATGAGTATATTTTCCCAACCAGAAGCTCGTTCATAATAATATACAATTTAAATTAAAATTATTGTATGAACATTACAGATAAGGTCCCAAAAGAGCAAATCTAGTTTTAAATAAAACATTAAAGTACAAAACATTGAAATAAAAATAATTTTTACAAACTTTTAGTCCTTTCCATGTTGTGGGACATGTAGAAAGTTTATGCTTTAACCATTTATGTAGCTCCATATAGGGGACTGGATTCATACCCCCTAAAAGAAAACTCCTTCGAATCCGACAGCAATCAATCGATAAAAAGCACCAAACAAAAATCTAAAGCGAAACACGCCATTCGTACACTTGATACATGTACATGTAGCATGCTCTCCATTGTGAATCAAAGCTAAATCAACAAAGATTTTTTTATGTTTTTTTTACATGAGAAGGTTCCTACCTTGGTGCAGGCGTTTGAATAAATTATTTTTAGAATACTAAGTTGATAAAAAGATTAGAAAAACAATCATAAAAGAATGAACATCTTTCGTTCTGTCTTTTGCAAGTTAGACTCTTTTCCCTGAGTAATTTGTTTCAAAGTTGACCAACAAATACAACTAAAATCCAGGATGCGAGTCATCGATGTACATGCCATTGCTTGTCTTCTTGCTTTATTGTCGCGTCTATGACATGCGAAAGATACAAATAACAATCCTACGGAGTTAGCTATTTGTATTGAGCTTGATATTTCATATGGTAATTGACTTGAACCGGAGTCTTCATACCTTGTGTACAGATGGCTTATACATGTATAACGAAACTCTGTATTGTGTCTGTTGGCCTTGACCTCATTTTCATTGTCAAGCAAATGCTTGAAAACATATTTCTATTTTTGTTATGTTAATTTCTCACTTATCTATTAGTGAACTACCGAATTGGACTATTTACCGTGTTTGTAATAATACGGAAAACAGGATGGGTACTACATTTATATGTGGAGCAGGATCTGCATACCCTTCGGGAGCACCCGAGATCAAACCCATGGTGGGGTTCGTGTTGATTAATCATTAGTATTTTATGTGTCTTGTGTACTATTATTTGTTTAATTTGTACAGGTCATTGGTCAATGTTAAATTTTGTTTTATGTCTATTTCTTTAAGTAATAGATAAAACTAGATCATCAAGTGTATGAAATGATTTTATGATTTAAATATCTTGTCTAGCAGGGTTCATCTGACGAGTCACCTTCAAGTTGACTTTATTTTTTTATGGTTCATTGGTCAATATGTAATTTTCATGGTTTTGTCTGTTTCTTGTTTAAGATAAGCAATAGCAAAACTATATTACGTGTGTGTAATGATTGTCAGCTATACATGTCTTTCTGGCTTAAATTGGTTTATCTCACATGATATATATATATAATATGGGCGACTTTTTTCTATTTTTTTTGTTTATTTATCACTAAAATTCAAACGACTGTGGTTTAGCTCACATTGACTTCATTTTCATGGATCTTTGACAATGTGTGGTGTATGTGACACTTGTACTAAAACTCTATCATTGGACTATCAGCATAAAATAATTCGTGAATAGAAAAGCAGGCGAGACGATTCAGCTTGAGCATTCTTGTTACATCTTATGTTACAAGTTATATTTGAGACATTATTGGTTAGAGCTTACAAGACTGACTGATTGTTGAGGACCAAGAAATTTGAACAACAAGAAATAAATAAAAAAAGGTTGTATAAAACATGCTCACTACCAAAAAGAAAACATATTTACTTTCTATAATATTATCTAAAATATGTTCAGTTACAGTAACTGTTAAATTCATGTGAAGGCTCGATTCGTGTTCATTTCCAATAAAAAATCATGTGATAGCTCGATTCACTTTAATTTCATAGGTAGAAAATTTGTCTGTAGTTTAGATAATTCTTTTACATTAACCGTGATTTTGAAAGTGCTTTAGGTCAAGGACAAACAAATGCAGTTTTTTGCAATTGAACACTCTTTTACTTGTAATGTAAAAGATGAAGAAAACCGAATTAGACTCCATATAGTAATAGACTGAAATATCTTTGGTAGAAGGGTTACTGTTTCGTGAGAATTTAACTAATATTTCTTTTTATATTTAGAATATGTATTTTAATTGGATTCTGCCATACTACCCTAAAAAATTAGTCCAGCTTTTCATTCAAAATCTACTACTGTTAAAATTCTTATGCTATATTAAAACCACACAAAGAACAATAAGAAGCAAAGTTCTATTTTCTTGCCTTTGAATAGAAAATATCAATGTTGGTCAAAATAAGGGACGACATCAAAAGTTCAATGAAGGATAAAAAACTTAATTCACATAGTTTTTTCACTGACCCCCACCCCCCTCTAAACTTAATTTGGGAAAAATTGATTGACCCATATGGATATATGTAAAAATCAATGTCGGATAACCAAATCTTGCAGCAGTTCAACCCCCCACCCCAAAACTATTTGAATTAAGTTTTTTTTTATCTTACATTGATCTTTTGATGTCGTCCCTAAGGAAAGTGGTTATAATTTTCAATGACACGACTATAATTCACCAAAGTTTTAGTTAGATATACGCAATTGTAGTCAATTGTACGGCCTTGATAGAGTGAGTAGAAGTCGCTATAAAAGGTTTAAACATGTGAAATATGAATATGAAACAATTCATATGAGAATTTTAACTGCCTAATGTATAACAAAACAATTTACAAACATCAAATATGACCGAAATGAACCAACCACAACCACTAGACTATAGGTTCCCGACTTGGTCCAAGGTTCATGTTATAAAAATATCTTGAAACGTGTGCTTATTCTTTTAAATTACTTTGAAATTATTACTGATAACAAACTGTCATGGTATCAGAAGGATCTTTTCTTTCTATAGGAGAAACGTGAACTATATTAAAGACTTCATTGCAATTCAAGTTCTACAAGACAGTATGAAAGAGCAACAGTTTTAATATAGACGACCGCATATATAATCTACATATATAATCTACATATTTAGTTCTATTAATAAAACAAGGAGATGTGGTATGCCTCCCAACTAAAAACAACATAACAAGGATACTATATATATATATAACCATAGTGTTCAACGTCAGCCGTCGACAAAATCGGTTCAACCCGCCACATTTATATGCACCTCTGTCCCAAGTCAGACAAAGTCATGTTATAGATATGTCTTTGAGCAGTTTTACATTTAGTTTGATGAACGATATTCTGGCATTGTGCTGTACATCTAGATGACATCTTTTTTTTTATCCTCGAGGCCCAAAACATAACAAATAGATAATAAGGTTTTGGCAGTATTTGGCCACAGCTTTATCTTGAATAAAATATAACATATATGATATATAATATGTATTTAAATTGGCAATCTTGCTCTGAAATATATTTATCAATGTCTGTATTTAATATATATGTAAATTATAATGTGGCTACCGCAAATTATGGCAAACCACTAATATAAATATATTTAAGTAATATGTCTGGTACGAGAAGTTGACTGATGAGCCCTGGTAATCAGAGGCTATCATTACTGTTCACTGAATATATGAATGTTAAATCCAGCGCAGCGAAATGTGCCAAATGTGCTCTGCCAATGTCCACTTTTACATCTACATTGTGTTCACTAGTTGTCTCCTACTCTCCCATCTCAGTACCATTAGCAGAATTAAGCTGAAATATAAACTTAAAAGCAGTATCTGGTTTCTTACTTCCATTCAGAACAAATACACATGTAACACAAAATTAATTTACATTGGGAGGGTGGTGGGTTTTTTAAGAAGATTATTTTCTCGTCCAATTTTCGTCTGCTGCAATCTTGCCGACGTATTTCGAAAAGACCAAAGCGAGGTTGCGATCAAACTAATAAACACAAATGTTAAATACCCAACAGTGAACCACCACCTGCCCAAATTAAAATCTTCGAGTTTGTACCCAATGGATAACGGGCTTTAAAATTGTAGATTTTAAATCCTTTTATCCTCGAGGCCCAAAACATAACAAATAGATAATAAGGTTTTGGCAGTATTTGGCCACAGCTTTATCTTGAATAAAATATAACATATATGATATATAATATGTATTTAAATTGGCAATCTTGCTCTGAAATATATTTATCAATGTCTGTATTTAATATATATGTAAATTATAATGTGGCTACCGCAAATTATGGCAAACCACTAATATAAATATATTTAAGTAATATGTCTGGTACGAGAAGTTGACTGATGAGCCCTGGTAATCAGAGGCTATCATTACTGTTCACTGAATATATGAATGTTAAATCCAGCGCAGCGAAATGTGCCAAATTGTCCGATAAGATCAGGGTAACAACTTGATCTGATTGGACAACCGCCACTGAAAAGAGGGGGTGTAGCTGCGCGAAGCTGTGCCAAATACAATTTAATATATTAACTTTCAAGTTACTTCCTAGTAACTTACTTGAAACGTCAGATATAAAATGTTAACATAATAGTTGTATCTATTTACAGTCGGGGAAGGTTAAATTAATGCCAAGATTCCTGATGATCATTTCTAATCCTCCCTGGAGGGTATTCAAAAAAATGTTATTTCCCAAAGACGTCAAATGCACTCCATCTTTCATTAAGAATAATTCATTAGCCTTTATATCAGGGTAACGGAGGTAACAACCATCTGTTTTGGTTAAAAATGATGCTATAGAGGTATTAACCCTCATTCTACATTTTTCCATGGCATTAATATTGTCAGAGTAACGCCAACTTGATCTCGGAATAATTTGAGACCAGACAAAAACTGTGTCCAACATCAGTTGACGCATCCAACTGAACTGTTTCCTTATTAGTTCACAAAGAGTTTTTGAACTTTTTTCCCCTATATCATTGCCTCCAATATGTAAAACTAATATAGTTGGCGGATCTTCATATTTTAACATGGTTCTTATTTGTTGTTTCATGTCCAGCACTTTACCTCCACATTTTCCCTGCCACCAAATATTTACTCCCATCCTCTGCAGCCCCAAGTTTACCCCTCCCGGTCTTCCTCTGGCTTCCCCAAAGGCATGCTTAATAATCGAGGATCCAACGATCCAACGATCCAAACTGTAGCATGTCCTGCAATTCTTAGAAAGCAATTATTACTTGCTTATATTGATGCAGGACATACCATTTATTTACATAATACAATATTATTTAAATGCCAGCTCAAGACTGCATTACAAAATAAGCAAATATAGAAACATATTTACACAAATAAATGTACATATATGATGTTCAGGCATTTAAATCCTAATGTAACGCAAAAAGGCCTGTGACTTCCAACGTCCCATTTCTTTAATTTGTTCATCAGAAATACCTTCTAATGCACATGTAGTTGCCATGCCAATTCTAAAGGAATGGGACTTAAATCCATTGTTTTCTATACCAATTACTGACAGAGACCTTTTTAATAATGCTGAAAACTGGTATCTTGTAAGGGGGGATCCATCAAAATGACAAAATAAAGGTCCCAGATAAGGTGGGCGAACTTTAATAAAATTAGCCATTATTTGTACTGGACATACATTTTTGTTTTTCTGCTTAGAAATAACGATTGTTGTTCCAGAACCAAACTGATCAGTTTTAGATGACGTCAATAAAACCTCTAATCTTGCATCACAAAGCTTTATATTTTCAAATTTTACAGTATGCATCTGCTTATTTTTACAATCAACTGTTATTTCACCTACTCTCATAAAACCATGAAAGGCTAGCGAAAATGAAGCCATAAACAGTTTTGTCTCATACCCGTTTTTGCAAATCACCGCCAGTGACCTCAATAATTTTTCCAATATATCTCTCGTTATGGGTAATCTAGTGTCCTTTTGATTTGGGCCCCCCAACCTTTTTATTCCTTCAATCAATTTTCTGACAACAAATTTCTGTGTATTGTCTTCTAAATTGTTGATTTTATTAAAGTAACTTAAGCCTGAAATATAGCCAGATACTGTTGAGTGGGACAATTTCTTTCTAAACATATAAACAATGAATGATGTCAAGTCATCAAGCGGAATAGGCCAGACATCAGAAAAACCATGATTTTCTCTGAATTTAACAAATATGTCCATGCTATGCAAATATGCTTTCTGTGTACTGGGTGCTAATGAATTTATAAGTAAATGATTCATTTCAGTTCTGAAATCATCGACAGGAATTCTTGTGAGATTGCTGCTGGAGAACTGTCTGCATTCGGGACCAAGTCCATAAAACGTTGTTCCTGAAATCGAGAAAGAGCATCTGCGATTGCATTATGCTCACCCTCAATATGTTGTGCCCTAAATTGTATGTTATTGTTCATAGTGAGAAAAACTAGTTGTCTTATCAATATCATAACTCTCTTTGATTTTGATGTTCTTTTGTTCACAATGCTTACTAATGCCTGATTATCTATTCTCAACAGAATCTTTTTATTTCTAAATGAACGACCCCATATCATGAACGACAGCACGATGGGAATAAGCTCCAAACATGTTATATCCAATAAAATGCTAGTATCAGCCCAACTACTTGGCCACTGGTATTGTACCCAGTGACCTTGAAAATAAGCTCCACAACCTAATAAAACATTACCTGCACTATCAGTGAATAATTCCAGACTTTCATTAGTCGACCAAAATCTATCAGGAAAATAACACTGACCATTGAATTGATCTAGAAAATTTAGCCAAACTCTAGCATCTGCTTTGACCTCTGAATTCAATCTGACAGTATAATAAGGCTTTCCATTCTTAACTGAAGCTATCAAATCGTAAAAACGACGAATAAAAGCACGGGCTGATATAATAGCCCTTGAACAAAATGCCATTAAACCAGTAATTGATTCAAGTTCCTTCAGTGCCATTTTCTTTTTCGACAAGACCTGATCAAGCATAAATTTAAGTTTATCCAGTTTTTCAGGGGGGATTCTAACCAACATAAGTACTGTGTCAATTTCAAGGCCTAAAAATGTGATACATGTGGTAGGACCTACTGTTTTATTCTCTGCTAGTGGAACACCTAGCTGCCTACATACTTCATTAAAAGTGTCCATCAAAATGGTACAATTATCCGTTGAACTTTCACCAGCAAAGAAAAAGTCATCCAAATAGTGGTCTAAAGTCTCAATGCCAGCTTTCAATGCAACTGTTTTATGCAAAAAAGTGGCAAATTTTTCAAAGAGGGCACATGATATAGAACAGCCTTCAGGCAGACATTTATTAATATAATATTTCCCATCAAAGAAAATTCCCAGAAGGTCAAAATCAGCTGGGTGAACCAATAAAATTCTAAAGGCCTGACTAATGTCCATTTTTGCGCAAAGTACGTTATTTCCTAATTCAGAGATCATCCCAACCACTTTATCAAAAGAAGAATACTTTACTTTACAAATTTCTGGATCAATGAAATCATTCACACTCCAGTTTAGAGGATATGACAAGTGAGTTATAAGACGCCATCCACCGTCATTTTTTGAAACTACCCCAATAGGAGATATTCTTAAAGTTGAAATTGGTATTTTTGAAAAGGGGCCCAACATTCTACCAAGATGCACTTCTTTTTGTAATTTTAAATTCGTTTCAGTTTTGTGAACTTCTGCCGAAATGAGATTGCTTGCAAAACTCGAGATCCTTGGACCAGTATAGTTTAATCTAAACCCCTCTATAAATCCCAATAATAACATTGCTGCATCAGTTTTGTTTTCATAATTTGACAGTAATTCTCTTAAAGATTTAATTTTGACTGGGGTTTTGCCTTTGTCCCATAAATGCTCCAGGAGAACGGAATCTTGTGTTATTTTGCATTTGCCTAGGTGCAAAGGGTTGAAAATTAGATGCTGTTTTTTGTGGTGCTTGAGGACGGGCTGATCTGAATCTCTGAACAATCCCAGGTGACTGAGGATTATTAGAGTTAGTCACTTTGCTATTAGTGCAATATATAACCGGATGTACCCCACTGCATTTTAAACAAGCATGTTTGTATGTGCAATATTGTTGGGTGCACGTCCCATTATAATTATATACATAGCATTTAAGAAAATTGTTTGTTGGTTTTTGTGCAATATTGAACTCTGGCCCATTAATTGGACCTGCTGGTTGCATATACAATAACCATAGCTCAGTGTCTATGACAGACCAGGATCCAGCAGGCTCCTGTGATCTACGTAGTCTAAACTGTTCATCATACAATTTCCATCCTAAACCTGCATAGCGTTTAGCCCCTAACCTGACAGTTTGCATATACTTCAACAGTTCTTGGAACTGAGATGTATGTATAGTACAATAAATACTGATATATATTAAAAAGGCATCCGTCCATATACCTATTGTGTTAATTCTTGTATCCTGTTGCTTAGGTTGTAATATAATCTGTCCCTGATTAAATGTAAGTGTTTGATTCACTCCTGTTATGTTTTGTGAATTATTTAACAAACTGCCCATATCTACATATTCCCCATTTATTACTTTTTGTTTGACATTTTGCGATACGTTTCGCGCTATGTCATCTGACGCCTTAACCGTTTCAATGGGTAAGGCATAACCTGTGTTAATTAGGGGTTGGTGTAATGTTGTATTACCTGGAGCAGGGTAAATTGTTTCTGCTGGCAGTGTTGCTGGGATCATTATTGGACTGTGTGGTAGTACATTAGTTGTCACTGTGTTTGAGCCGAGCTGTACAGGTGGTGTTCCACTTGTTCTAGGTAATCTATCTGCAATATTAGCAGTCGCCTCTTCCTGTTGCTGTTTCGACTTCTTTGCAGCAGCCGCTGCGCCTCCATTATTTGCCCTGCTTGTCGGCACCCTTTTTCTGCCGGACCTCCTATACATGATCTGAAACTTAAAGTGTATGTGTTATCTTCATTCAAATACATGTGCTTTACCTTATATATATATATAAAATATTAAAAGTGAATATCCAAAAACATACGTATTTCACAAATCTCTCTCCGATTATATGCCTATAGTTTGCTCTTTCGTGTTATTCTCAGGATATATAAACTAAGAATCAATTACTACTTATTAAAATGATTGTTTTGCCATTTGTGCAAATCCGAAACATACGAGTTTATCAAAGCCGGTTCCGGTTTTTATGCCCACCGTTAACCGGAAGTTTGTCATTACAAGTTTGTCAATAAATAGAGTCGAAACACAACTTTTTGCTCATTTTTGTCCTGTATTTAGATGAACTAAGTTATCGACTGCATCAATTTATATGCTGACAATAAGCTATTTCAAAATTTCATTGTGAAAATATTTGGTTGATTTGAAAACCCCTTATATCACTAAAGTACGGCAATAACAGTTATAAATTCCTTCACATTTTCAAATTGCATAAAAATATAATGTCTAACACAATCTTGGTTTGATTTATTTTTGGCTGTGACCGTTTACTTAAATTCGACATTCATTTGCACATTAAATTTTTGTATGTTTTTAAATGTCGTTTTTAACTAAAATTTCAAGACATCGGGATTAAATCGATATCAATCCGTCTTTATCGTATATCAAAATAAACTTATAGCCCTTTATCAAACCTATTTCAGGTGTTATTTCAACTTTTTTAAGAAGATTATTTTCTCGTCCAATTTTCGTCTGCTGCAATCTTGCCGACGTATTTCGAAAAGACCAAAGCGAGGTTGCGATCAAACTAATAAACACAAATGTTAAATACCCAACAGTGAACCACCACCTGCCCAAATTAAAATCTTCGAGTTTGTACCCAATGGATAACGGGCTTTAAAATTGTAGATTTTAAATCCTTTTGTCGGAGCTATTCAGAACTTGTATGGTGTTGACTGCTTAATATTGAAGAACTGTATTGGTGACGTCTGTCGGATGGTTTTGTATTTGTTGCTTATGTGATCGAATTTTACTGTCTATATGACAGCTCCTTTTCCGTCTTTCACATGAATCAACAATAAAAACATAATTGCTCATGGAAAGCTGTAAAAGTCTACTTGATATCTAGTGAAACTAATCGTAAGGAAAAAACACACTGATCTACGCCAAAAACATTGAATAACACAAATTATGACATACAACAAATAACGACAATCAAAAATGAGAAGTCTTGAAACAGTCACATAAAGAATGTTGTAATAAAGTTCATCAAAAGAATCCTCTTCAATGTGTTGATATGAAAGAATACATATAGCCATGGAGTTTTAAAATAGAATACTTGTTTTTATCCCAAACCAACTTAATGTGATATTTGTTGATGATTGATTGATTTTGATTGCTTTATGTCATGTGGCAAATATTTCACGAAGGTTCAGGACGAGAACAAGTTAACAATAAATACAACAGGTACTAGTAGGTCTTGTAATAATAGAGGCCCACCGGGATGATGATCGGGAGGAATTTCGACTTCCACTGGAAAATAAAGGTATATTAGATAGGGACAGAAATTTTGCCATGCAACAGGAAGAGTTGTTGCAAGGGTTCTTAACGTGCAGAGATCTTGTCACTCTCTTTACACGAGGCATTGGATTTAACCTCCCCATATGCATTCTGACAGGACGTAGCTGCAAACTTGATACATCTTGCACAGCCAGACGGACGCCCCACTTTGGGAAGCTTTTTACTGCCGGTCGGAACAGGACCAAGTGACCATATTTCTATTCCCAACTCACCCTTGTGGCTTATGATGTTTTTGATAGCATAAAGGAGGGTTTTTTATAAGGTCTTGAATTTGACTACAACTTTCTGAACTTAAAAATGATTGAATTTTCAGTACTGTAAAATGACTGAAATTTTCAGTACTGAAAAATGAATGAAATTTTCAGTACTAAAAAATGACTGAAATTTTCAGTACTGTAAAATGACTGAATTTTTCAGTACTGTAAAATGACTGAAATTTTCAGTACTGAAAAATGACTAAAATTTTCAGTACTGAAAAATGACTGAAATTTTCAGTACTGAAAAATGACTGAAATTTTCAGTACTGTAAAATGACTGAATTTTTCAGTACTGTAAAATGACTGAAATTTTCAGTACTGAAAAATTACTAAAATTTTCAGTACTGAAAAATGACTGAAATTTTCAGTACTGTAAAAAGACTGAAATTTTCAGTACTGTTTACAACTTTTTCCCAACATTACTAAAAATGATATAAAAATTAATGTACTGAATAGTGATGTTTCCTAAAAGTACTGTTCATATAGCGGCATTTAATGTACTGATTAGTGATGTTTTTTAAAAGTACTGTTTATATAGTGGCATTTAATGTACTGATTAGTGATGTTTCCTAAAAGTACTGTTTATATAGCGGCATTTAATGTACATGTAAATGCTAGTCAAATTGTTGGTAGTGTACATTCCAATACTTTTCGTTCCAAATAATGATTTTATCAAAATAGAAAAATGTCATTTGATACTATGTCTGCTTTGCAATGCACTCCACTTAAATGGTGTGAAGAGATAATATATTACCTCAAACTTCTTCAAAGGATTATAATCATTTGATTGTGCTCTTAGCACATCATACGTTTTGAATTAGCAACTGGAAGTATGGACATACACCTAAAAAAACATCACGATAAAACACTTACTAGGCTTTTGTTTATCTGGCTAGTGTTTTATCTGTTTTCTGACATCTTCCTTTACACCATCCATTCGTTATCTATAGGTGTTGTTCTTCTACTTAATAGTCTTGGGAATTTAAAAATTATGTTCTTAGCTAATATCGGGCTCAGTTATAACCCGACAAGCGAGAATATATTTGTATGGTAACGATACACAAGATCAACCAGGAGATTTTTTAACATTTGACCTGTTTTTGAAGTTACAGGTGTTTTCCATCTGCTTGTTTAAGGCATGTACCTTTTTATGAAACATATTGCCAATATTGATAGCTTCCAGATCCTTATATGCCTTCTCAACTTAGAAAAGCTGCGTTTTTGTCATCTTTGATAGTCGTTTAAAAAGAGGGGACTGTAGTTAACATATTTCAGTATATTGCAACCAATCTTTGCATGAAGAATTTCTATCAATAACGGAAGTGTTTTCTGCATTCTTGAAATAAATGTATACTTAAAAAACTATGTCTAATCGAAATACGAGGGGTTGATCTTTAACAAACCTGCATGGCTTTTTCTGTAAAGGAAAATATGTGACAGAAAAAAGGAAATGACGAAATGTTAACTCCTCGATAAAAAAACCGGTTTGTAGTGGCATTTATAGTTAGTTCTCAAGTGTTGATAAAAACACGATAACAGTTTGAACTGCAGATGGTGTATATTGTCAGTACTGCGTTTATCAATGGTGGAAAATAATTATATGTTGATAAACCTACACCTGGAACTCGCCCAAATACCTCCACAACATTCTTTAGGCTCCAACAAAAAGACTGTATGTCTGGAGTCGATTTCACTTGCGACTAAGATAGGTCTTAAGTTATGAACAAATCAGAATACTTACGATCAATCTTAGTCGTAAGTTTTTTTGTTGTGAAATCGACTCCAGACCTTTATTTGATATACCGTCAGATGAAATAAAAGGAACTCCCTATGTATGTTAATGTTAATTGGACTTAAAGAGATATGGACAAGAATAATAACTGTCTACAAAATTACATATTAAATAAACCAGCAAAACTATGTCATTATGTACATGTATTGTTATATACTTTATATCGGTGACGCGTGTCATTTTGGGCTTGCTACCCAAAACGTATAATTATTGAAAAAATACGCGATATCTGTACATTTTTTGCTCATCTTGTCGATCAGACCATTGTGAGCTATTTTCACTACTTATTATTTAATTATGTTTTGTTATTTTGTTTACAAAAAAGAAAATACCCAAAATACCGAACTCCGAGGATATTTTCAAAATCCCTTATCAATGCCAAAATAAAAAGCTGAAATACATCAAACGAATGGACAATAACTAACATATTCCGGACTTGATGCAAGCATTTTCGTATGTAGAAAATGTTTGATAAAACCTGGTTTTATAGCTAGCTAAACCTCTTTACTTTGTCATTAAAGAGAAAAAAAAAAAAAAAGATTAACAAAATAAGATCAACAATTAAGTCATAATTTCTGACATCATCAGTCGAAATTATGGAAGAAATAATTATCAAAATTCTATTGCATTATAACAGTATTGTACAAAGATGACTGAAATTATGTAGGCTTTTCGATGCTATGGGGTTTCACCTATCATGTTTTATTTCTTTACAGTTATGCAAAAATAAAGTATAAAAATTAGAGGGCAGCTACACTGTGGGCATATACCTTCATTTTACTATACACTGATCGACGAGGTAGCGAATTCTACTGTTCAACACTGTTCCGCTAGTAAGAAACATCAGTTTGATATTTGAAATTATTTACATAATGGTCCTTGAAGGGATACCTTTTGCTAAAGATCAATTAAATACAACCATAACCATAATGTTCTCTTCTTCACTTTACGAATAGCAGATGATGGCTGATATGTTTACATTTGTATTCATCAATGGAAAACTCATCAAAACGAATTATATCCTGTTTCAACATTGCAAGGCGTTTGTGAACAGGACGTAACACATACATAAACGACATAATTGTCCCGTGCTTCTAATTGTGACGTTCACCGATTGGCACTTGACATTTTATTTATTATTAATTTCCCATATTGTAACTATCATAAGTGTAATATATTATGTTGAAACTTGATTGTACAATGTAGCTTAAATCATGTTTTGACCTTTAATTAGATATTTGTTTTAGATTAATTTTCCTTTGTCTTTTGGTTGTTGTCTTACAAATGTATTCCAAGTTAGTCAGTCATTATTCAAATAAAATGTAACGGCTAAGAGGAATTACAACAAGGAAAAAACAAATTGGCTGCCGATTTTTTTTTTATCAAACTACAAATCAAATGTTGTAATGGTCAGCAGCCTAAATACTACTTATATTGATAATCATTATTAAAATCAACAGTTAACATGTTTAAACAGGAAAACTTTTACAGGGCATTTTCAAAGAAATAACAACACTATTGACTTTTTTTCTATACTACTTGTAGGATAAATTGGAAATGATATTTCAATCTTGAATCATTTCTCTTAAACAAATTTTGTATATGGTATATGATCAGTCTACATGTCAACTGAATACAAATCAAAGGACACTCAACTTTAAATTTAATAATAAACGGCATATAAGAAATGCTTAATTCTTCATTTAGATACGTTCTAGGCAACGCATTTTCGTCAAATCAATAATTATAGATTATCGTGGATCATTTCAACGGGATTGATTTTATCGCTTTGGTCTGTGAGGCGAAAGCATGAAAAACAATCGAGTTGAGATGACCAATGATAACCTGTTAATTGCTATTTCACCTATACGACGTTGTCAATTTCATTAGCAACGCAACGTGCCTCCTTAGTTTCTAGCGATCATTTTCCATCACAAGCAAGTAGCAAAATAGCGATATTGCAATATGTTAAAACCATTTGTTGCAGTATTGTTAAATATTCTTATTTTAATTTCAGGGTGTTTAACCATGCGAATTAAAGATTCTTGGAATATTTATAGTTCACTTGATTTTAACTACTATGTTGAAAATCTACACAACAAGAGTATCATAAGTAGAGAGTGGTTATGTGGTAAAATTTATGAAGAACTTGCGACTTCAGAAAAAGGAGTTATTCTTGTTGCAGACATGGGTTATGGAAAAACATCAATAGTTTCAAATATAGTTTGTGCCGATCAGTCCTCAAATTGGTATGGTATTCGAAAGAATGTTTTGGCATATCATTTCTGAAGATATGATTCAATTCGATCTTCAAATACAGCATCCTTTATTCGTAATATTGGTAGTGCAATTGTTAACAGATATCCCGAGTTGGGAAATTCAAGTTTGTCCGATGATATTGCAAGTGACATATTGTTTGGTTTACGATGTTCCGAAGACCCTGTATCATGTCTGGAAAATGCGATCCTCAATCCATTGCAAAATAAATGGAAGAACTCCCAGTTCTTAATTGTAATTGATGCCTTAGATGGTTGCGATAGTGCAGACGAAAATAAAAGTTTACAGTTGCTTTTCAAACAAATAGATAATTTCCCTCAAAAGGTCAAGTTTATACTTACTTCAAGAAATATTGAACAGGTTTTGAGCAAATTGAAAGGTTTAAATAGTATTGAATTAAGCAGTTTTAAAAACAAAAATGAAAATGACGTTATAGAACAAACATTAGAAAAAATATTCGTCTTACACATCAACGAATGAATCTCCTCACAAAGATTTCTAGAGGACATTTCCTCCATGTTAAACTTTATTTGGAATCTTGTAACAAATCTAGAAACTACGACTTCAAAAATATTCCATCTTCTTTGGAGAAAATTTATCAGATGAATTTGGAAAGAGCGTTTGATATTGAATCTAGATTATTTGAGGAATTAATGCCAATACTTCAAGTTTTATGTACAATGACTAAACCTATGACAGAGGAACAAATTTTTGAGGTGCACAAATTTAACCAGCAAACAGAAGAAAGACAGAACGCGTGATTGGAAACGAACTTGGACATTTTCCCATTTTTAGTGAAACAGATCTATTGCTGATTTTCTTACGTGTAATTTGAGAAAAAGATATTTTGTAAATAAGGAAAATGGACACACATTATTTGGTGCATATTTTTTAAAATCACCTAATATTTCTGAAACTGATATAGGTGACATTGTATATCATGTAGCAATGTCCGGAAATGACGAATTACAGAATGTGTTAATAGACAACTATGCCAAACACATGTTAAATGACACAAAACTAACATTTTATTTGCAACAAGTTGTAAGGGATTTCAATTCATATACAACTACAAATCTCTTGTTGAAAATGACCAATATGAAGCATATAAATGATAAAGACGAAAGAAATATGTCAGCCGCTTTTATAGCTGTATCCCATGGGAACGAACATGCACTGCAGTGCTTGTTAGATTATGGAGCTGATTCATATTCTAAGGTATATATTTCTTATGAGATGAACACCATATTTGTGACAGATATAGTACATAAATGCAAATATATTCATTTCTGTGGGTATACCATACTGCATATTGCAAGTCAAAATGGACATATGTGAATGGTTCAAATGTTGATTGAACATTATTTCGAATTAATGTTTACAAGAAATGATATAGATCTTACTGCATTTGAATTATCGGCCGGAAACGGACACACTGACATTGCAGCATATATGCTTCTTAAAGAAAAATCGTTGGCAAGTTTACTTTCACTGCATCATGCAGCTGAAAATGGACATTCACATATAATAAAACTGTTGCTTCAGTATGGTGTGAAGGATACATGTTTAGTTTGTAATGGTACTTTTAACTGGATTCAATACGCCCATGGTAGACGGCAGCAAGATCATACAATCGTAGTGGTATATGCAAATTTAACCATAGAAGGAAATTACAGTTTTTATGACGACTGGTATTTGATAACATGTGATACTGCATTAAATGCCGCAGTAAGGAATGGTCATGCCAAATAAGTATACTTGTTATTAGCTGAAAACACAAACACATTGAATTGTACTGCTTATGATGGAAAACACCTATTATGACTGCAGTGCAGTATAATCAAACGAATATATTTAGCCTTTTGCTCAATTATAATGTTGATTTAACGAAAAAATGTAGAAATGAGGTGTACTCAAATGAGCTTGATATGTACCGTATTTTTAGTTCAGAACAAAAACGTTTATCACGAGACAGCTGCGCGTATGGCATGTCAATAATGCATTTACTAGTGGTGCATTAGAATCTTGACACGCTTATTCTTCTTAAATCGAACGTTTCGATAAACTGGGAAGAAAAAGACGAGGACGAATCAACGCCGTTACATTATGCATTCTGTCACAGCAATTATATGTTCATATTGATTGCGATCGAACTAAACTTGAATTTTACAGCCCGATCCAAAAATGGTTCCACGCCATTTCATTCTGCTGCATTATGTAAATCATTAACCCTGAAAGAATTGATGCTGTCAGACACGAAATATAAACTGCCTCTTCCTGACGTGAAAGACAACAATGGCCTAAGCATTCTTCAATATGTTTCACTCTTAACATACAATTATGACATTGACTACAATGATTGTGGTATGAATATTCGAGGAGATTTTTCCACAATTTTTCATGTAGCTTTAGAGTCGAAACTTAATCTTTTGCATATCGATGTATACTGGAAGAACTTTCTACATTATTCAGCGAAACACGGGAATTTGTTTTCATTAAATATGATATTAAATAGTAAGTTATCACAGGAGGAAATAAAAATTCTTCTTTATCAAAAAGATATTTTCGGACAAACGCCAGTGGGTGAGCTTTTTGCATCTATGCCTAATCGAGAGATGTTTTAATCCATTTAAACTACCGATAAACTGTCAAATTTCCTCAATTTTCCGTACCACTTATAATAAATTTACATAAAATTATGACACCTCATGAAACATTCTATCATCTAATGACCGTATATCTAAAGAAAGAAAAGTTACTTAATCATTGGAATATAACAAATTATCTTATAGTATCAATGCACAAGAGACGACTGTATCCCTTACTTATTTTGAAAGTATATGCGGAAGAAGAATTTTCAAATGCACTTTTGATGATTCCAGAAATACATTCCTCAATTGCCAAATTCGAAGGCCAACACATTTCTCAAATCGTACTTACTTGTGAAAATGTAATCCAATGTAATGGAAAAGTAAGTCCATTGCAGTAAATTATACAAAATGACAGAGGAAAGTTCTGGCTGTATTCGACTAAACACTTTCTTAGCTCCCTCGATCATTTTTCACCTAGAAACCTTGATATTTGTGTTGATAATGAAGGTTACAATGTACTGCAAAGGGCTGCAATGGGTGGAAATATGGTAGCTGTTCAGTAGCTAATAGATAAAGGTATGAATGTTACGGTCATGTCAAGAAATGGTGACAATTTGTTGTATTTAGCCATTGTTAGAACTCCTGTTTTTAAAATATGAGATCGTCCCTTCATACTACCTCAACAGTACACGTATCATTATTACACAATATATTCTGGCAACAGACACTGTAACGCAAGATTATTTAAAAGACGAACATGAGAACGGCACCGTTGAGTTTTCAGACACATTAGGGTATATTTTGAATATTCTATCTAAACTGTTAAACACACAATTGGCAATGCTAAGGAACCATTTGTGTCCATCACGCAAAGAAAAGTTAGGATTAATTCATCTTGCAGCGTCGAAAGATTTTCTTCAATTTTTGAAGACATGTAAACACCTATTTGGAATCAGTATTTTGATCTGTCGAGATTCTAATAACATAACCCCATATTTCCAGGCACATATATATAATCAAGATCATGTAACAAAATGGATGGACAGTCTTAGAGTACAAATGGTTCAACCGTCACCGAAACTTGAAAGTTTTTTTCTTTATACTATCGTTGACAACTATAAGATCCGGAAGCGATTGCATTGGTCATGCAGATTGCATTACAGTTATAAATATATACAAGTGTTCAGACTTGTTTATAAAAGATGTTCAGAAAACGATGAACAGTACGTTGTCCTAAAAAAAAACGTACCTCTCAAAAATGTGGAGGCATTATTTGATACTGTCAATTATGAATATGAACCATCTACTGAAAGCCGAATCCAAAACTTATTTACAGAACTTTAAATCATGTTTAAAACAGTTTGACATAATTTGTTCGGACAAAGTATCAATTTTTCTAATAGGTATGAAAAATGATAAACAATTGTTAAGATACTTTGAAAGACGCCTAAGGGATAAGTTGCATTTGGACTAAACGATAACATACCAATTTTTCAGAATTTGTCTATGTTTGTTTGTGTTTGCTTTTGTTGCAGTTCAGTGTTTCGGTTGTTTCGGTGCTTTCATCTAACAGTTGTTGTGTTTCCCTTGGGTTAAGGTTGTATCCCGGATTTGTTTTTTGTGTTATCGAATTATGACTATTGATCAACATCAGTATACTGCTGTTGCCTTTATTTGGCTCATAAAGTCATGGATATGTTTGAAGTTTGTTGATTGGTAATGTCCAGAAATGGGGTTTACTTTTGAAAGTAATTACTTATATTCAATTCTAATTACAAAATCCTCAATTAAATTACACATTACATTTGACTTTTTTACCAGTATAATTAATTTCATTCCAATTACTTGCAAATGTAATTAATTACTTCAAATATTTTTGAAATGATATTTTAGATAAAATATTGAAGACATGCAGGTACATGTACATCAGTATAATACAGTGCTTAAGAGTAATGAAGAAAAAAATCATTTGCGAGCGACCTTTTCAATTTTAGCCAGTATCAAAGAAGAATAATAGTTAGAAAACAAGTGGTGTGTGTTACAGAAAAAAAATCATCTATTCATCTGAATCGCACATAATACTGTGGCTATCATGAATAGTTAAAACTACAGGTCTGGTTTGATTAAATGCTCAAAATGATAAAAAGCTTTATTCAATATTTTGAAAATATTAAATAATCACCTATTGAAATTTTATACTTTAATGTATATTGTAATGAAAATAATACAAGAGGAAGCCCTATTTTTTTATATTTTGAAAAGATTGTTAATTTCATTAAAAATATTTTTCGTAAAGAAATGTATGATTTAGTAATACATGATTAAGAAAACCTTACTTTTTTAAATATAATTTATTTTTAATCACAATTAATTGGTTTAGAAAATATGTACTTTGAATATTTATCTCTTTCTAATTGTCTTTTAAAAAAAACTTTTTTTATAGAACAACACAACTGTTGTAAAAACATTAAATATATAGTTTATAATAAACCAAATAGCCAGAGTTTATATGTGTGATCATATTAATCAATGTCCAACACTATCTACATATATATGACATTACAGGTAGGTATTACACAATCTAGTTAGGGTATAAGACATAATTATCCAATGGTTTCGTTTATCAAATTATGGTATGTTTCTATAATCTTTATTTTTCTTCTTTATTTTTGTGTGTATTCAATACAAAATAAAGAATCCCCCAGTGTTTTGCAATTACATAGAGTATATTGTGTAGGCTTTGCTCTTCAGCTAACATCATGAAATAAAACCCGTGGCTTATCATCTTTTTTTGTTGTTGAACATTCAAGATCAATCATTCTGATCCAACATTCAAATGTAATTGCGTTGTTATTGAAATGTTATTGTCAATTACAGACAATATTTGCTATGTAATTCATTACTTTCAATTACTTGTAATTGAAAAATGCTCAATTACACTTTACATTCAATTACTGGAGAAATTGTTATTAATTGCAGTGAAATACAATTACATATTTCAATTACCCCATGTCTGATAATGCAATTTATCACCAAAGTGGGTAGATGCCACTTATTGAGCCTGACCATGTTGATCTCCACCCCCTTTCGGAGCAGCTGATATTTTCCCCTGTTTTGATCCTCAGTGCTGTACAACTTTGTACTTTTTTTACTTTTGAACTTTTATATCTGGGCGTCACTGATGGGTCTTGTATGGACGAGGCGCGTTTTTGGCGTATTGAATTTTAAACCTAATGTCTTTTGTTATCTATTATTCATGTAATTCTTTGTCTAATACGTTCTCCTATTTATTTGTATTGTAGTCCTGTAATATAATGTTGTCATTTTAATGTTATATTATATTTTTTTGGCATGCCACAAAACCAGGTTCAACCCACCAGTTTTTTCTTTAAAAATGTTCTGTACCAAGTCAGGAAAATGGCCATTGTTATATCATAGTTCTTTTCTGTGTGTTAAGCATTTTAACGTTGTGTTTCCGTTGTGTCGTTTGTTTTCTCTTATATTTGAGTGTGAATTCACATTACTATAAGACGTGTCACGGTACTTTTCTTTCCAAAATACATGTATTGGTTTTGATGTTATATTTGTTATTCCCATGGGATTTTGTCTAACGGTTAGGCCGTTTCTGTGTGTGTTACATTTTAATGTTGTGTCGTTGTTCTCCTCTTATATTTAGTTTTAGTTTGTTTCCCCGATTTTGTTTTTTGTCCATAGATTTACGAGTTTTGAATAGCGGTATACTACTGTTGCCTTTATTTAGGGCAGGTATTGATCAATTTTCAGTTTTCTTTAAAGGGTTTTCGTCGTATTCCTTTTCGGTACGGTCTGTTTTTTCTGGGTTTTTTTTGTATTTTTGATATCATTCGCCACTTTGATGTTTGCATAGTATATCAACACTGATTTTATTAAGGCATGAGACATCAGGGATAATATCCTAAACCGCCAGTTACACTGGCAAATATGCAACAAGCATCCATTTGACAGGGTTATATGATATCCAATATTGAAATATTTCTTCTAATAGAATGGAATATATATATCCTACTTTCTCTAGCATAGTTGACCGTGGATATATTAGGCTATCATTTTAATTCATTTTCGTCATAAAGGTCCCCAAATAACTCGGTTCTTATATATTATTGCCTTGCAAATATTCGGTTTTAAGAGTTCCTGATGAAAGTAAATATTACATAGAGCGGTTCAGACGGATGCAATTTAATCAGTGATGTTATCATTTTACATAATATCGTCGAATATGCTGCTGGCGGACATTCTGTCCTCGAGGATTGCTTTGAATTGGTTAAATCAGATATTTTCTGTAAGGTATTCATCGGAACACACTAACTAAGTTCTACATGGTTACACGTAACGGAACTTAGCAACCCGGAAGACGTGCTAATCAGTATCTTCTTTCTATTGTTGTCTATCGTAGTTATCTAGTGTATATAATGGATAATATAATGACCTCCATGAAAAATAAAATAAAAGCAAAAAGGTTTCCTCTTAGCAGATACTTGACACCGACCTAGTTATAATAGACAGTTATAACAGAAATGCCGAACTCTTGTCATTCATATAAATTGATTGTCTTTTTTATTCTTAACAAAATACATGCAATTTTGAGAACTCAGTTAAAAGAAAAACCTATCGGGTTCGTAATAACATGATCAACACGACGGGTGCCACATATGGATCAGGATCTGCTTACCCTTATGACGCACCTGAGATCACCCCCAGTTGTTGGTGGGGTTCGTGTAGCTAAGTCTTTAGTTTTATATGTTGTGTCCTGTGTCATATTTACATGTAGCATATACTGGTTGCTTTTTTTACAATATTATACAATAACTTAAAACCAAGATGTCATCCTATGCTTTTATTGCTGTTGAAGGGTTTAAGACATCACCGCCAAAGAACTTTTTTTCGTCAATAATTTTTCCTTTAAAAACATCTTTAACAAACATGAATAAGGTTTTATCCGACAGGCATACCGCACTTTGACCTATAATGGTTTACTTCTATAAATTGTGACATTGATGCAATGCATTCAAACTCTTTTAGGTCATTTTTTAGTAGCAATAAACAAAAAAACTATGTTAATTGGACATGCTTTGATACTATATATGCCCTTGAATTTTAACTAGATAACATTTTTGTTCGCTTTGGAGATTCCGTATATCGTCAGATTATCGGAATTCCAATGGGGACTAACTGTGCACCACTTATTGCGGACCTGTTTTTGTATTGTTATGAGTTACAATTTATGACAAAAATAAGCAAAGACCCATCGAAACAACATCTGATAAACAAATTTAATAATACTTTTAGATATGTAACATGCCAAAAATTATATTAGAAATTTTTGAGTTACCTCTCTTTGTATATATAGAGTTCAGGTCTTGAAGTTTAATACATTGTATTACATTAGAAATGTTGGAGTTATCTATCTTTGTATAGAGTTAAGCAAAGGAAGTGAAATATGGAAATTAAATAAAATTGGAAAATAGAGAAAAGATAATTTTATATTAGCTTTTGTATATTTTATCAAATCATAGTTATGATACAGTTTGATTATTTTGTCCAAATATTATTTAAAGGTATTTCAAAATATTATTTACTTCATTCTAGTAATTAGTGTACAGGTAAAAACTGTTCACTACATTGTATGTTTTTACCATTGATAAATAACTGATCGACAGGTGTAGTTGTGTCTCAGTTTTGTGAACAAGAATATTTGAAGATTTAAGGTTGGTGTATTTTGTAAATATTTATAATGATTGTGAATATGACTGTTTGATATAAAAGAGTTTTATAAAATAAAAAAAAAAAGAACAAAAATATGATATGTACATGTAAATAACATTCTATATTTTTATCTGAAGTTTTGCAAATGCAAATATGATATTGAAATTTTGTTTAATCATTTGAATTTGAAATATAGTTTTATTGAACTAATTGATAGGCATTGTTGAGAAATATTTATACTATGAAAGATGTGTTTTACATTTTAAATATAAAAGGTTCTGATAAAGTAAATAGTGTTCACAGGTAGATCAATGTGATTTTCATACTAGAGGATGATATTATTGCAGTAAAATTGTCTGCCATTTCCTTATTTAGGGTATGTATATTGAATTGTTATTATGTGCCCTTGATCGATATTATGATTATGTATAGTTAATTTTTGATATTTCTAATTGAAACATTATTGATTATTCATAAACAAATGTTGTTTACTTTGAAGACTTTCTCTTGTGTTCATATTTTGATTTGAGAAATGTTGTGAATTGTAATATTCAGAAAGGGAGATAATCAAGTTTTTAAAGCTTTTATCTAGCTTTGGTTAAATTAATGTTTCTATTGTATTTAATTGATATTTGAAAAAGCAATCTTTATTTCAAGTTAAATTTAATTGAATTTATATCTGCATTTCATTAGACTTATGATGTTTTGTGTTTTTCTATTTTTCTACAAATATTGAACTATTCAGCGTTGCCAATAATTAATGTTATTTTCGATATATGTATAATGTGAATTCGAATATATGAATACAGTATAATAAATTCATGAACCTTACATTTGTGCTTTCGTAAGCCAGTTTTATCGTTTTCGGAGGTTACAGATATTTGGATGACATTTTGGCTCTCAATAATGACGACTTCAGTATGTATATTAATGAAATTTATCCTGTTGAACTTACTTTAAATAAAGCTAATACTAACACTGACCACTGCCCTTTTCTTGATCTTGATATCTATATCACTAATGGAAAGCTGAATACTAAAATTTATGATAAAAGGGATGATTTTTCATTTCCTATCGTTAATTATCCGTTTTTAGATGGTGACGTTCCCTTGTCACCATCTTACGGTGTTTATATATCTCAACTTGTACGATTCGCTCGTGTATGTAACAATGTTTTCGATTTTAACGAGAGAAATTTATGTATTACTGAAAAATTATTACACCAGGGTTTTCGATATCACAAACTAGTCAAAACATTTACTAAATTTTATCATCGGTATAAAGACATCATTCGTAAATATAGCTCAACATGCAGACTTCTAATACGTTCAGGTATTTCACATCCAATTTTTTATGGTAATATTCTTTATAAAGCACAAAGGTGTCAGTATTCACCTCAGAAACTTACAAAACCTTTGAATAGACTTATTAAGAAGGGATATAATTACGATACTGTTGTCAAGTCATTAAAGATTGCATATTTTGGCGTTAATATTGAGTCACTAATAAGGTCTTTGCATCGGAACTAAACACATTTATTCTAAAATACAGTTGTTGGCATGACACGGGTTATGTTCTTCTCATATATGTTATGATGGTATGATACTAAACCCCTAACGGGAAGGATTGTACCTGATGTTCATATGATGAAATCATAATCTTTCAGTCAGTTTAATTGAAGTCTGGAGCTGGCATGTCAGTTAACTGCTAGTAGTCTGTTGTTATTTATGTATTATTGTCATTTTGTTTATTTTCTTTGGTTACATCTTCTGACATCAGACTCGGATTTCTCTTGAACTGAATTTTAATGTGCGTATTGTTATGCGTTTACTTTACTACATTGGTTAGAGGTATAGGGGGAGGGTTGAGATCTCACAAACATGTTTAACCCCGCCGCATTTTTTGCGCCTGTCCCAAGTCAGGAGTCTCTGGCCTTTGTTAGTCTTGTATTATTTTAATTTTAGTTTCTTGTGTACAATTTGGAAATTAGTATGGCGTTCATTATCACTGGACTAGCATATATTTGTTTAGGGGCCAGCTGAAGGACGCCTCCGGGTGCGGGGATTTCTCGCTACATTGAAGACCTGTTGGTGACCCTCTGCTGTTGTTGTTTTTTATTTGGTCGGGTTGCTGTCTCTTTGACACATTCCCCATTTCCATTCTCAATTTTATTTGGATGCGTCTTTATCCACTATCGTCTAAACGGATATTCATTTGAAATAGTTGTTATATACATGTATGAGACACACTTATAATAAATTTATACAGGGGAACATAAAAGGAGGATCAAAGAGACAGCAATCTGTCAACATATTCAAAGGTTTTGTCTACACTGTTGCATTATATCAAAACAATGAACGCTTCAAAATATTAAATGCGTCATGAAAATGTACGTGGATAACGATTCCTCTGACGATTCAGTAACAGTTGCTGATGCAATTCTGAACTACCATCATCGGTACGTGATTGATTATATGTTCATGAATTGGTGCAAAAACATTTACAAAACAATTTTAAATGAAAATAGTCGAATCAATTACTTTTGGAGTGTCAAAAATTCGTTTGAAGTAATTGATAAATTACATGCTCTATGATAATTTCGAATCTGTTCAAATTTAGGTTTCCTATTCAAAAAATCACTTTTGTCTCATAATCTTATTAAATTATTAGATCAATTCTGATAATTCAAAAATTAATCCACCAATCCAGAGGTTTTCACATGGTCGTCAACTATGAGTAACAGTACTTTCTTAAAAATGTGTTTGTATCCCTCTATGTTTTACCTTTCCTTTTGATTCTTAGATTTTCTGTCTTTTCCCCAGATAATGCTTTACAATTTTACACAGTAGTCGTACCATTTTCAAAACATTCAACCATAATTACACTAGATCACAAATAAAATATTTAGATGCATAGCCTAGGCATAAATGAACTGAAACTGCAGTTTTCCGGTTTTCCAATCTCAAAACGTCCTTAAAAATATGCAAATCAAGGAAAAATAAAAACTTTGTTATAAGTATATGAATTTATATATAACAACAACAGATTTGCAAATGTCTTTAATTTGTTTAAGTTGTACATAGTTTTGTTGAGAATTTCCAGTAACTGATCGTTCGGTCATCACATCTACTGAAACAGTTCACATCAATATGTCATCCAACTATGACGGCTTGTAGAACACAAATATAAATAATAATTGTAGCTAAAACAAAATATAAATATTCAATTATGAAGAATGATATTATAATAACTGAATACCTGGTGCAAACAAAATGGATAAAGTAAATACACAGTATACTAAATAAAGCCGTATCTTCATCTCAATGTGTCTATTTTTATGTGATGTTTATGTATACTTTTTTGTACCACTGTTTATGTATACTTTTTTTTACCACTGTTTATGTATACTTTTTTGTACCACTGTTTATGTATACTTTTTTGTACCACTGTTTATGTATACTTTTTTTGTACCACATGTATGCTTATTAGTACCTGATAAACTATTTATACTGTTATATAGTTTACAAATATTTTATTGTTTAAATAGCAAATACTGTTTTATTAATTTAGACTAAGTATGTGTATACCATTCCGTACTGTATACACAACCTACAGTGGTATCCAATGGAACTAATTTGAACAGAGCTAGATATGATAATTATCATGAATTAATTTGCTAACTGATAAATCGGACAGTAACGTAATGTAGTGTTTTGTAACTATGTATTTATTGTAGTGTGCATAGCCTCCCCACTATTATCAGTTGTCCACGGCTTCTCGTCCAATCATGTAATGACAACAATTTAGCAATTTGACTTCCTGTGTCTGGTGAAACGTTACAGGAATCGTTTACATCATCATACATTACATGTACCTGTTCGGACATATAAAACCGTTGTGAAAGCAAATGATTATAGTCCAAGGAATTGTTTAAATCTTCATGCTTTACATGTACCTGTATCGGACGTATCAAATCTTTGTAACGGATTAGAGATAGTCCAAAGTGAATTACCTCCCGTCTAATAAAAGATCGACTGAAAACGAACTGGTCAAGTTCAAATGCAGTGAACGTTTGTTTGATTGGACCAAAGTGGTCTACATAGTTGAATTACTATACCAAAAGGCTGGTCAATACTGTGGCTATGAACTCAAATGCCTCAAGTGGCAGGTGTGCTCGACTCCATTGTCAGTTGACTTGGATTGTCAGTTTTCCTATCGAAGGTCGGTTGTTCTCTCAGCTTCCTTTACCAATAAAAACTGACCGTCACAAAATAGCAAACGAGTGCTGAAAGTGGTTTTTAAACTCCAATCAACCAAGCAACCTTTGATAGGACCTATTCTTAACATATTTTCGTATTAAGATTTTCCGTTCATGTAGATCTCTTTTCCTCACATAGCTCTCACGTGTTAAGGTACTTACACATCGACGGCTTTCAACGGTTTTTGGTATGAGCGTTCCTGATGAAAGTTACCTCAGAAACCGCACGGACTCCAAAAAATTATGCTTTCTTTCATTTCTTTTCAATAAAGTTGTCTAAGGTATATGACCTAGACTTTGAAAAATCAATGCAACGTTTTGGTCGACCATTTTCATAAATTCATTCTTAGATGCTCAATAACCCCGATGACATAAACTATTTTTCTCACGAATTCTTAAAAAACATTCATGAATGAAACTGCTTATCAAAAAAGACAGTTATGATTCCAAAAGTTATTTCCCATATTAGTCGAGGTCTATCTCCCTAGGGAAAAGAATGCCTTATGTGCCTAGGTCGGAAGTCTGCAATTGTTTTAAATTTTTTCATGAATAAGCTGACATATTGTTACACGCCTCTGGAAAACTACAGATTTTCACACCCTTTAAACTGCTCACAGCAATTTCTGCTCTCTTTATTCATAAAGTGTATAAACTTAACCCTACATTTCATTATTCAAAACCAAGATAATACTTATCCCTTACTTCTCATCCTCAAAGCCGAACTTATAGAGTAATATGGCAGATCATTTTCCAACTGTTGACCTGCAGACTGATAAGTTGAGGTAGGTACAGTCACACTAGGTGTTTTCTGCAAAATCAGAGATGAACTTGTCGAAGTACTGTTGGTTTCAACAGGCCGGATGAGTGTCAATAAAGGACATGTACAATTAGGCTGAGGCGTATACCCAATAGATACAAATTCTCCATATGTATCTAAAAGAATGAATTAAGACTAATTATAAATTTTTTATTTCATACAATTTGAATATTTTAAATTTTAAAGTACTTTTGTCGATTTTTACATGCATGCGTTTCGAAGGCCTATATTTTGTATCTACCTGGTTTCACGTCAAATAATCCTAGAATAACGTATATGTAATGTTTTCACATGTTATACTGCTACGCACAATGACAATTTAATCCAGATTATTCCTTATTATGCAAATTCATGTTGTACAAGTAATATCCACAAAGTACTTAAGATCTAAAAATATCTCTCCTTTTTTTTTTACCTAGATGCATGATTTTTTTTATTATTGGCTTTGAACTAGCTGTCAGTAACTGCAAGTACTCTCACATTTGTACTCAGTGTCTTTTTTGTTGTGGGAATGTATAATTACCCTGCCACGTCCGTTCTGTGTTTTTGTTAGATGCATTTCTGCTTTGTATCGATCTGATGAGTTAAGCCCTTTTCAACTGATTTTTAAAGTTTGTCCTTATATTTTATTGTTACACCACTCTCCTACGTAAGGAGAGGGTTGGCGGCTTCAAACTAGCTTAACCCCGTCACACGTACACTCTGCATAAAAAAGAAACGCATAATGGATTTTTTAAGAATTTTAATACATGTATTTTGAATGGAAATTTTACAATTTCTTATAAAGATATACACTCAAAACGTGTTTGATTGAGAAGAGGACAGTACATTCCTACGATATTGAAAAATAACAGTCACTTGATCTCAAAAATAGTTACTTCCGGTTCCATTACAGTTAGTATCATGTATGACCACCTCTCGCTGCTAGGACGGTTACGCATCTCATCAGCATGGATGCTATCAATGTTTTAATGTTATTGCTAGGAATTACTCGCCATTGCTGTTGCAACAATTGTCGGAGCTGATCAAGGGTCTGAGGCGGGGTCGACGCTGGCGTACACGTTTATCCAGCTGGTCCCATAAATACTCAATAGGATTCAAGTCCGGTGATTTGGAAGGTCAAGGAAGCACATTGTAGGTATTCTGCTCAAGGTAGTCAATTGTTAAAAGTACAGTGTGGGGTCTAGCATTGTTCTGCTGGAATAACTCACTCTGTCGGTCAAGAACATGCATAAGGTGAGGCTAGAGAATTTTGTCTCTGTACTTTTTAGCAGTTAAATTACCCAGAACATGTAACAATTCAGTTTTATCGTCATTAGAAATAGCTGCCCACAATTTGAAACTTCCTCCATCGAAGCTGTCTACTTCATGGACACACGAGGAAACAAATCGTTCATTTACGCACCGGTAGACACGAGTTCTTCTATCAAGTTTCTGAAGCATAAAGCGGGACTTATCCCTGAATATGATTTTGTGAAAGTTACGGAATGTCCAGCCTCTCAATCTGTTGCACCATCGGACTCGGCATCAAAACGGGTCCAAAATACGGCCTCCTGGGTCTATCTAACGCTATTGTTGTCGCAGTCGAAAGCTGATTTTTCTGGTATCCCAACTGCACTGGTTGTTCCGGCAACGTTTCGATTCCATAGATGGAATACCGGATGTTTCGATCTTATCAAGGAGTCGTTAGGCGAGATCGTCCACTCCAAGGTAGTCCTTAGTACAGCCAGTCTGCTAGTATCTGTTCCAAAGTCGCGATATTGGGCTCTGGTTAACAATTTTAGTTCTTGCTACTTCACTTTGGAGACAGCCGATGACGATATTTCGATAAGCAGGATCCAACCTTGGCACTGTAGCGTTTTGCCGTTGTGATGAATTAAATCTTCAAACTTGGTCCTTATATGCGCATAAGTGTAACAGTTGAGATGACCACAAGTTCTCGCGAAAAAGATTGGCGAGACGCAAATTTCATGTGACAGAGAACCACATCAAAAGAATGTGAATTTAAGTAGATAACGCACTTGTAAAAATTCGAAGATGCAATTGACTGTTTCATTTTACCATGTGATATACATATTTTGCAATTTGAAAAATTCAACTGAGCTATATGTTTTATTTTAAACAGTATATAATTATGTGCTTGTCTTTTAAGTCAGGTGCCTGTAATTGAGTGGTAGTTGTTGATTGTTGCTGTTTATCATATTTGTTTTGCATCTATTGCTTTATATTAGGTGTTCTTGTGTTGTGCTGTTCCACCACTGTCCCAGGTTAATGGCGGGTTTATCGCCATCTAACTAGTTTAAAACCGCCACATCCTGTCTGTGCATGTCCAAAGCCAAGAGCCTGTAATTAAGTGGTTGTCGTTTGTTGCTATATATAAAATTTGTTTTTCGTTCAAAATTTTTGTACATAGATCAGGCTGTTAGTTTTCTCGTGTGAATTGTTTTACATTTGTCTTTTATAGATGACTATGCGGCATGGGTTTTGCTCATTGCTGAATGCTGTACTATGACGTTTATGTCATTGTGTCTCTGGTGGAGAGTTGTCTCATTGCAAATTATATCTCATCTTCTTATTTTGATATTACAAAAATAGTTTACTCTAGATGTCCTTCGTTGCTTTCTAATGAGCATGTTAGGTAATGGGTACTCAATCTATTCTTTGATTTTTGTTTTCCTAATTTTTTGGTTATAGAAACAATGTCTTAAAGCCCTTAACACTGCTCCCAGTAAAACATTATACATATATGTATATCCGTTTAACAATAGAATACTAGAATAATGCAATCATATATGAAACACAATAGATTATTTTTTTTTGTGAATATACATGTATTGCTTAGACAATATTTAGACACCTATGCCTGATCAAAGCCAGGAATCTCGTCAGCTATTTCTTATGCTATTCTTATTTAAATTTTTATTTGTTATTCGGAGATCTTGGTATTAATAGGTGGTTTTCTGTTAATTTATGGACAATTTTCAAAGTCTCCAGACGATTTAAAGCTTAATATTGTAAAGTCAACTTGCCATAGTTGCTAAATATCTAGGCTTATTAGATTCGAATGGTTACTGTCACATCAAACCACATGCCTCAACTTCAACAATGTATGTTCTGGACATGTGTCTGACCCTTGTAGATCCTTGACTTGTATGTTTTGTTTCAATTTGAAGTTTACCATATGAGGGTCCTTTTTCTAAAGTATAGCGCACGTTATTTTGCCAAATTCTGGCTTTAAGACATATATGGTAAAAAAAGAAGAAGCAGTTTGATGATTCATATTTTATGGGTTAATACTTTGAAAAAAGAAAAACGTGTCACATAGGTGAGGAAATTGAAAAGTTTTTAAACGACTTAAATCGTATATGAATAGAGTTTTTTTTTTGTAATTATTTTATTTTTCAAGATGAAACATGTGAAATTACATAATACAGTATTAGACACAAGGTATAAAAAGTTAATTAGTACTTGTCAGATCGATTAAATCATAATGGTATAACAAGATATAATTATTACAATTGATTTTGGTAATTAAATGCTGCTTCTAACAATTGCCACTTCTGATCCATTTTTATTTTTTGTGTAGGGGTTAAGAAACATACAGAGTATTTTTCTATTGTAATCCAATACTTTAAATATTCTATCCCACCATATTTTGTGGGCAATACACTCTTACATCTACATTTGTATATATAGTATTTAAATAACAACAAGATATTATTAACTGTTTTACTGTTGACAGAATCCTCAGACACACCTAAAATCACCTCTTTTGCACTAAAAGGCAAGAAGATTTCATAATTTCTAATCCAATCTATAATGGATAACCAGAAGTTTTGTGTTACATTACATTCCCAAAAAATGTGAAAAATATTTTCTTTAACTTCCGAACAAAATGTACATAGTTCAGTTTCTTTTAATTTACATTTATATAAAAAGGAATTACATGGTAAAATCCTATGAACAATCTTAAATTGAAAATTTTGTTAAAACGAATTTTTGGTTATAATGAAGGGCATGGAATAAATAGCATTCCAATCTTCAATCTGTAAATTTAAGTCTATTTCCCATTTGTTACGGGAAGAAAGAGATAATACTTTATTATCCTCCAGAAATAAATTATAGAAAAATTTACAAGACTTAGGTTCTTTTTTAACTTTATCTACTAATTTATTTTCAATATTATCAAGTTTAGAACTACCTACTATCCTACTTTTCCATATATTTGGAATAGCACTTAAAATACCATAAAACTCTACAAAGTTAGTATTGAAATTATACTTTTTCGCAAATTCTTCATATGAGAATAATGTATTATTATCTGACACCAGATCATTGATGAAAAATATGCAATTTTCAATATATCTACCCTTCAAAATCATCTTGCCATCCATTTTGATGTTTGGATTTAGCCATATGGACTGGGACAGAATATCGGTGTTGTTTTCAACTTTCAGTTTATTTTTCAATTTTGAAAAATTAACCAGGATATCATGCCAAAAGGGATTGACTTTTTTTGCTAAATAAAGCAATCCTTCCTTACTTAAATGTAAAATTTTGTCCCCCCCAAATTTTTGTATATAACTTAGCAGCAACACTTTCCAAGGAGAGTAATTTTGGGGGTCTAGTAATTTATACAGCCAAGACATTTTAACGCTATAACAAAAATAGTAAATATTAGGCATCTTAAGACCGCCATCACAGTGTTCGGACATAACCACTGTTCTTTTCACTTTATCTGGTTTTCCTTTCCATAAAAAATTGAAAAATATATTTTGAATCTCCTTCAAAACCCCATCTGGGGGGTTAGGGAGGACAGTCAGAACTTGAACCAGAATGGGAAGTGCTAAAGTTTTAATCACAACCACCCTCCCAATATATGTTAGTTCTCTATAAGCCCAAGTATTAAGAAGTGACTTGATACTGTTTATCTTGGCTGTAAAATTACATAGAGTCTTATCCCTTTTAGCAAGCTCAAACCATATACCTAATAGTTTGAACCACCCAGAAAGGTTCCAAACAAGATTTTTTTCTGGTAAAAGTTTTTCCATACTACCCTTTTTTGACCCAATCCATATGGCCTCAGTTTTGTCAACATTACACCTGAGTCCAGCACATTCTGAAAATTTATCAAACAAATTTAGACATTGATTTAGAAACTTTTGGTCACCATCCAGGACAAGGGAAGAATCATCAGCATATTGACTCAATAAAAATTCTGAGTCATTAATAGTTACTCCAGCAACATCAGGGTCATTTTTAATAGCTGCACTGAGTAGTTCCAAAACTAAAATAAATAGATAAGGAGACAGAGGATCCCCTTGACGAACCCCTCTTTTCAATGAAAAAAAATCTGAAATATATCCGTTGTTTAACACTGCACTAGAGGCATCACAGTAGCATGCCTCAATCCAACTTATAAATGTTTGGTCAAAGCCATAAAACTGCAAGGCCTCAAGTATAAAAGACCATTCGACCGTGTCGAAAGCTTTTTCAAAATCGACTAAAAGTAAAAGTCCAGGAATGTCGTCTTCCTCCATCTTTTCCATTAGATCATAAATAAATCTAGTACATTCACCTATGTACCTACCTTTAAGAAATCCTTTTTGTGTTTGACTTATTATATTTACCAGCACCTTTTTTAGTCTATTTGCTAAACTTGCTGTAGCTATCTTATAGTCTACACACAAAAGTGTGATAGGTCGCCAGTTCTTTAAATAAAACTTTGACTTACCCTCCTTTGGTATACAAGTAATGAGTCCCTGTCTTTGTGTGATTGAGAACTTTCCATATTCTAAAGCCTCATTTAAACATCTTACCAGTGGTATCTTAATATCATTCCAAAAGAATTTATAGAATTCAACAGTAAATCCATCTATACCAGGTGATTTGGAATTCTTCATAAGTTTAAGAGAGGACAGACATTCCTGCATTGTTAAAAGTCCCTCACAGGAACCCACCTCTTCCTCATTCGGTTTTGTAATAAAAGGATTATCATGTTGAAGAAATGTGTCCCTGTGAGTTTCAAGTAACAATGGTTTACAACTAGTATATAATTTTTTATAAAACTGTTTTTGCTCATTTTTAATAGAACTAGGATCTGTTATCTCAGTCTCGTCCTCCAAAATAAGTTTGGGAATAATTTTTTCTGTGTAATGTTTTTTTTCCAAATTACAAAAATAGTTACTTCCCTTTTCCCCCTCTACTTGCCATCTTGCCTTAGCTCTTGTAATTATCCCTTTTACATTTTTTTCCCTCAATATTTTTAATTCTAGTTCCATCCCTTCCCTTTCTTGGTATACTGATGGCAAGTTATTCTCCAAAAGTTTTTCATCTAATAATGATATCTTATATAGTAAATCTTTTTCTTTTTTATTTCCTTCTTTTTTCTGGAAAGACGAAAAAGAGATAGCAGACCCACGGACTTTCATCTTAATCATATCCCATAAAAGCTGATAGCTTATATTAAACTGTTTATCCTCTGTCTCAATATCTATAGATGGATCAGACTCATATTCTTCAATGACAGTTTTGATATCCCCTTTTACTTTCTCAATAAATTCAGTTTCCCTTAAAAGACTGTTATTAAATTTCCATGTACCCTTCCCTCTTATCTGACTAGAAAACTTTAAATTAATCAATACAGGAGAATGATCCGATCTATAACTTATTCCTATATCTGATGAAACCACAAATGCTTCTATATCTGATGTAATCATGAAGTAGTCCAAACGACTTTGTTTGTGATTTGGACCCCGCCATGAGTACCTATTATCAAAAGGGTGCTGCTGGCGCCATATATCTAATAGATCTAGTTCATGCATTACCTCATGAATCTTGGCTTTTGACTGGGGGTTGTTTTCACTTCTATAATGTAATGTGTCCATGTCATAGTCTTGAACAACATTCCAATCTCCCGCTACTACAATTGACGAATTGCTGTAGCGGGATATTTTGTGTTTTATGTTCTCATAAAAGACTGGGTCATCATTATTCGGTCCATATATAGCTGCCAAAGTTATACGGTAGTCCTGAATGGTGATATCTACTATAATAAAATTACCCATCAGGTCTATAGTTTCATCATGAATCTTGAATTCGAAAGTATTTTTGAAAAGAATAGCTACCCCTCTACTTTTACTAGAAAAAGAACTAAATTTCCCCACATATCCCCATTCATGAAGCCATTGTTTTTCTTTTTCAGATGTGCTATGGGTGTCTACTAATATAGTTATATCATATAAGTCCTTATATTTTGTAAATATATCAATTCTTTTAACTGTTTCTGATAAACCCCTGCAGTTTACGCTACCAATAGTTATAGTCGACATAATATAATAAAGTGGTTAAAAATGAGTAGCATAAATAATATAAATACGTGTATCTACAAGCACAATATATCAAAGCAGCATTAACAAAACATACACACATGCGTCTATAATACGTAAAAGTTGTTTCACAATGTTTCAATTTTTTACTTAAAGTTACCCCCACCCCCCAAAGACTTTTTGTCGAAAGCACCATGCTATGAATAGAATGAGCATTACTTTTGTGCTAAAGTAGAAACAAAAAAATATATCATAAAAGTTCTGTAAATTTTCCATTTTTTTTTTCTCAATTTGCATGTTTTAAATTTTAAATTTGTGTATTGTTTGTCTAAAGGACAAACAAATAAAAATGAATTAATAATATTAACATCGTGAAAAGAAATAACTGAAGAAAAAAGTAAATAACGAAAAAGAAACAACACAGAATATTTAACAACACCTAAACATAATAACCTTGTATTCACACAATGTAAACAAAACACATATAAATATATATACACACATGCGCCTCCACATGCATTTACTGATACAAGAACATACATCTATAATTTTTCCTGTCTGAATTTTTAAACAGCACAGATTCACTACCTTTACATGTACATTCTCTTTATTTTGCATAAATATTGTAAGAAGAGTGCCAATTCTTAAGTATGAACATACCCAGATTTGATGAATCTATTTATAGAAGATTATTTTTCCATACATATCAAAGTTGGATCCGTAATTTTAATAATGAACTATCTTAAAGTACATGTGAACCTATGACCTGTTTTATACCATGTTGTAGTTGTAGCTACATGTATTTGTTGGAGAAAGCCTGTCAATTTTAAATTAATTGCATGCTGGTAGGTTTATGCATACATGTAGGTTTATGCATACATGTAGCGTTTGTTTCTAACTGGATCATAATATCCATGTAATCAGACAAGTTTTATCAAAGTATCTAAACGGTCAATGAAAATTCGTTTTTACGTTTAGATGATGCCGTGTATATTGCCATTGATTAAGATTTTACTTATATTTAATTATAAAATAGAATACGCTATATTGGGTACACTTTTGCATATCAGTATAGTGCCATTTCAGTTTTTGAGTTAATAATCACAGTAAAAACCGATTAATTCTTACCAATAATCTTTAAAAAGTGTATTTTCAATGTGTGTTTTTTATAAAAATTGTACACCGGAAGTTTTGAAACGGATAGTAAAAGTATACACAAACACGGAAATGACTTTTTATATTCCGTAAAAAAACCAAAATTAAATTCAGGTAATTCTGACTACAATACAAATATTCACACTTACAACTCTTGTGAAAAGGAAAAAAAACCGAAATACTATAGGAAAAACAACCATAAACGAGAACAGCATTAAATAGCTTGAAAAGAATGAACATCAAATATTAAATGGACAGTTACGCATCTATTCTATGATTTTAGTTTCTGCCTTATGTTGTCGTAAATGTCAAAACGATGCCGATCTCCGTTATTGTCAGTGCCATATATGTGTCCGTTGAAATACCACGCACTGGTAACATCCTCATGTAGGTATAACCGATTAAGAAGTCCTTGGTTTAATCTTGTTACATCATCAGAAATCCGAACTTCCAACTTCTCATTGATTAGTTTTCTATTTCGAAGTAAAGCAATTTTAGATTCCATGCGGAGAAATTTTACTAAAATTGGCCTAGGTTTGCCCGGTTTTCCAGGGATCCTGTGTGCTGCTACAATTTCAGATTGGTCAATATTAACGTCCAGTTTACCTATCTCATTGAGAAAATTGTGAGGCAATTTTTCCCCCCTTTTTTCTGGAAAGTCAAATATTTTAACGTTTTTTTTCCGTGAATATTGTTCATTCCAATTAGATAATTGCATTGCATCTGTTGCACGCCTACCTGTATTTTCCATTTCTTCTTTCAGTAGTCTGTTCTCTTTATGAAGGCTTGCGTTTTTTTCTAAAATATTTGCATTGTCAAATTCTACGCTATCAATTCTTGCACTTAGCCTAGATACTTCTGATTTAAAGTGTTGTTCTACTTTCTCTTGGTTAGATTGAATTTCGACCATCATTTCTTTTTTTAGTTCTTTTTTCATCTCTTTTTTCATTTGGGTGAGTAAGCTTGTTACAGTTTCTGTTACAATCAATTTAACATCTTTTTTTCTCAATATGTTTTTCATGGAATTTCTTATTTCATTTAATTCTGTTTCAATGCATAGACTGTGATCGCCATCGCTAGATAGGCATGTATGCGGCCGTTTTGCAGATTTTGGTTTTGCGGGTGTTGAGTCACTAAATACAGAGTCGTCATTTTCCTGTGTAGCAGATAGTTTGCCAACGTTAGCTGTCGATACAAAGCTTGTTATTTGCTGTTGTAGTGCCATTATCGGAGGACGGAAAATGTTAATGTATAAATACTATACTATACAATATTGATATCTGGCTTTGTTTTGTTTTTGTTTACAAAATTTACGATCTATTTTTGAACTGCTATATAGTGAGTGTTGTTTACTCAATTAAGTCACTACCAATGTCTATATTTAGAAAGTTTTTTTCTATTGTTCCAACTTCAGAAGGCTTTTAAAGTATCTTTCTTTAAAAAATTCACCAAAATTGTCATTCAGAAAGACTCACATAGTATTGCTAAAGGTTCCAAAATCCAAGAAAAATCATTTACAGAACTGTAAAACTTCAAACTAGCACAAAAACATCGGAGCGTCACTACCCTCGACTGACCATAGACGCCATATTTGTAATCTTTGATATATGAATAGAGTTATTGCTTTGATAATTATTTTAGTTCATAGAGTCATTGGACCTAGGTCTTAATTATCATTTAAGAGGGACCTGAGTTCACCCTTAGCTTTTGGTGGGGTTCATGTTACTGATCAGTCTTTAGTTTTCTTTTTTGTATTTTGTGTACTGTTGTGTGTCTGTGTGTTATTTTTCTTTTTAGTCATGACGTTTTCAGATTATTTTCGACTTATGAGTTTAAATGTCCCTTTGGTATATCTTTCGCCTCTATTTTAGAACACGTTAATCATTAAACCAATTTTATGATTAAAAGGAAGCTAATGAAAACTGGCTTGTAGATGTCAAAATTTGAGACTCTGTTATCTTGATACTAGTAATTGATTTATAATTTGGCGGGAAATGATCTCTTTAAAGTTTTACATTTAACATCAAAATTTTTACACATTTAATATTGGCACCTTTTTTTATTCCAAAAACTATATAAAAAAAAACAAGTGTTTTATAAGCTTTTCAAATAGGCTTCCTAAACTATATATTTCGGGACCTTTTATAGCTGACTATGCTATATTGGCTTTGCTCATCTTTGAAGGGCGTACGGTGACCTATAGTTGTTAATTTCTGTTTCATTTGATCTCTTGTGGAGAGTTGTTTCAAAGCCAATCATACCATATCTTCTCATTTTATACGTTATAAATTAAAGTTCTGAAGAGCAAATTAGGGGTAAGCGTGCAAACATTGTATTGGCATTATATTGATAATATTGATAAGAGTAGAGTCCGAATGAAGTCGAGAACAAGAGAAGCGAACATCCTTAAATCTAAACTCTACATTTTGTTGCTAGATTCACAAGTGACGCAAACAAGTCATCGTGCCTATAAAATATCACACAAGAACCGCCACACAAATAACCGACTTTTCGTTGCTAGTTAGACAGTTTAAGTTCCAGTAATAGGTTCAAAGTTAAATTTTAGTTACTCTTTCAACGAGACAAGACAGGCGAAAGATATCAAGGGACATTTATAAATAAGCTGACAATGCCATGGCTTAACAATAAAAAGACCAACAGACAAAACAACAGTACACAAACCACAACATAGAAAACAAAAGACTGAGCAACACGAACCCCACCAAAAAATTGGGATGCTATCAGGTGCTCCGGAAGGGTAACATATCCTGCTCCACACGTGTCACCCGTCGTGTTGCTCATGTTAGTACAACAATGTTTCCAACATTATTTTTTATTATACAATTTTCAAGGAAAACTGTGAATTTCTGAAGATCACTGCAAGACTTGTGGTTGGTAATTATAAATTAATGAAACGTATGGAGTTTATTACTGTTATATTTCTATCTATGTATGATTATTATAGAATACCGTTTTCTCTGTCATATACACAACCTCCAACTATGTGTTAACATAATACATTTCCGGCTTACAATAATATTTATTTGAAGGTATCTTTGATGAGTTGCTTTAATGAAATCATTTAAAAAAATGTTAGCACGATCAACACTTTAAACCTCAATTAAATAACAAAAGAAGCATTCCTTTCTAATAATTACATTTCTATGCTAAAAAGATCATGACAAAAGATTTTATCGTTTTTTTCTCTTATTTACATGTGCACTTTTGTGGAAACACGTGTCATCACAAATCTAACATTTCATTTTGATATGAAGGTTAATTTTTGAATGACGCGGGATTTTTGTTAGCCAATCAAACTAACAGATTCTCGTGAAACATACATGTAATATAATTTATATATATAACTTGATACTTAGCATAGTCATAATACCTGGACAGGGCACCGCACCCATCTCGACATCCAGACGTACCATGGTAGAACGACAAGAAAATTTTGTTACATATTTATGTAGGTAGTCTTTAACCGTATGCCATAATGTCAAATTTAAACAATCACACTGAACACATCCCTGGCAATTTCTGTTTGTAGAAAAAAAGTATTTTTTTAAAGTAATAAAAGAGTTATAGTTGCAATAAAATTAAGTTTTCAACCCTCCAAAACAAAAATTAACATTATAAAGATTTCAGATGAACATCTTTTTATGAACTGTTCACTTGCTTTGTCTATTTACGAAATTTTGCGCTTACAAATCGGGATGTTAAGCTACCAAAAATAAATCAATAGTCCTTTGCGAATAGTGATTTTGTGTCTAGATTTGATATAGTATATCCTTCATATCATCTTAAATAGTTTAAAGTTTTCTGTTGAGTGTTTTTGGTTGACGAAAGTTTTGTCTCAATCTTACCTAACGAAAGGATTTTCATGTTTTTTTGTTTGCTTTACTGTTAGTTTCGAATTGAATTATCCACAATCCTTTTGTTGTTTGGACTGAATTCTGTATCAAAATTTAACCATATTAAACTTCAACTTGAAACGAAAAAGTTCAAAGATAATTTGGCTTTTCAATGTATTTACCCTTACGATGTTTGTGCGGAAATATTGCAGTTGTTTTTCATTTGTTCTGTTGACTGATAACGTTTGATTATATGGACTTCTCCTTTTTCAATTTGCCTCAGAGTTCAGTAACGTTGTAATACTTTATTCATGTATCTTTTTGTCAGAAAAACATAGGTCTCGATTTTACTTCGTTCAGAAACGTTCCAAGAACATGTGTCTTGTTCACCGTAATTGATTTCCTATATTTACGCAACCCATGTTACTCCAGTTATACTAGTAAAGAAAACAGTATTATAAGGGTTTTCTAAATGTTTAATGTGTATTACTACAAAAAAAAAATAAAAAAAATTCGCGAGCGATTTACTTTTGCAACATTTACGAATTTGTTAACCTTTTATCTTCCCTTGAATAAATGCTAAAAAAATAATCGGAAAATTGCGAAAATAAATCACCGCGAAGTGTACAGTATCTTATGTACGTTCAAGACGGTGGAAAATTAAGAAATACAATACATAAGAAATTTTTGCTTAAGGTGGTCCAGAATGACATTAAGAAGGTTTAACAGACATTTAAAATAAGGCTTGTTTGTTTAATGCCACGACCAACACGATTGCTGCCACATTTCGAACAAAATTTGTTTACCCTTTAAATATATATAAACCAGTATACATTATAATGTGTCATATATTTTAGTATCGATTTTAGCATGAAGTTTTATTTGTTGAGTAAGTGCTCAATTGAATAGTCCTGTGAACTGTACCAATCGTGTCCTATCCCGATTGTGACATATTTAAACATCAGTAAACAAATGTTGCCTCCCGAGAGAGAGAGATATGAAGAACGAGATCGAGAAAAATATGAAAAATTGTATTTTAACTCACAGTTTAATCAATGGATTCAAGAGTTTGTTCATAAGATTCGTTGGTATACTGCTAATTGGATTATGTGACAAGTTACTGAAATAAAATGATGAATGATATTTTGTTAATTTGATTTGGAGGAGTTTGTAATTAGTAAAACATTTGAATGAGTGGTTCACCTGTACCCACAAAATCCACAAAAAAATGATATCCCTTGAATAATTATTAATCCATAGTATTGTTGTTTTGTTAGTAATTGCGGTGAATGAATTGTACATTAGAATTTGCTTCGTTTGTGATAAGGAATAATGTTATTTCTAAATGACTAAACTCGAAGCATGTATAGATTACAAACAAAAGAGAAATATGTAACTCATTATCACAAATTACTTTTATAATGAGATTTTTCATATGTTACTACGACATTTCAAATTTTACTGGCATGTCAAGTCAATAACCCAGGATATGATTGTATCCCCTCAGAGTGAAAGGATATTAAAAGTGGAACATGTATATATCGGTATTAAAGTGGTACATGTATGTATGCTTATATTTTTTATGATAATTGTTTTGTTGCATAAAGAAAATGACCAGAGAAAACTTCGCACATTTTGACCCGTCTCTTTGGAAATCAGCCGACAACACAACTTAACACACTATTTATTCAAAACATTTAAACGTAGTTACATAGTACCACCCATTGTCGATCACTCATTTCAACTCACCTGCACAATAAGATTGTTGTTGGTATTGTATCTTTCGGCTAATGAAACGGGACGTTACAAAATATAGCTGTGTAGTACGCAAGGATTTAATCAATGAATTACAAAACGCTAAACCTGGTTGCATTTCACTACTGTTTAGAAAGCAGGAAGTGCATAACAAATGGCTTCTATTTGCCAACGTGAATATCATTAAATTATTATCCAATCGTCAAACAAACATAGACCAACTAGGAGCAAAGTTTCAAATCATCCTGGTGCTTTCTATGTAACCTGGTTTCACAAGGTTTATTATATTTACCTGATATTCATTTACTTCGGTAAATTATGTTACATTTCATTCTTATTGTAATTGACAAAAAAGTAAGTGTTTTCCCAAATAACTTAAAAATCATATAGTTAACTTACATTTCCTCAAGAAACGTATTTTGGTCGAAAAAACCATCTGGAATTGACGTGATCTGGTTGTTGTCCAGGAATCTATAAAAATCAACAGTATTGTATGAATATGCGACAAAATAAATGATACATCAATTCATCAATTATTACGAGAATAGGACTGACAAACAGATGTGCAACCATAGACATCAACAGCAATGAAAACTGTATTGTTTTAAATTCACATTTTATTCAGTCTAATATTTCAAACAATTCTATGTGAGTTTGCATTAAAAAAAATCAACATCGTGCACTCTGTAGAACTCGGGAACTGGAAACATTGCAATTACATTTACTTATTGAATTCTATAAAAATGCTTTGTAGTCCCTCTTGCTGCTCGGTGAATAACAAGGATTTAAAAAAATCTAAACCTTGTTGAATACGCAATTATACATGTTCATAGTCATTATACATACCCTTATCTTTATAATGTTTCCCTAAATGATATGCTGATAATATTTGGGTTCCAACGCATTACATACTCTCAGACTATTTAGACAATACTCCTCATCATAAATAAATGAAAACTAAAATCAAAGATTATATAAAAGGGAAGATGTAGTAGGATTGCCATTGAGACAAATCTTCAGAAGAGACCAAATGACACAGACATTAACACCTATAGATCACCGTAAGGCCTTCAACAATCATTTTTTAACAATCATATCATTTATATGTAACACACTTATAGCCAACAAAAAAATAAGCTTTTTCGGTTCTTATAACATGCGTTCAAGTATTCGGCTTTCAGCATTCTTGAAAGTAAATCCAGAAAAGCATTTCCTTTGCATTGATTTTAACTAGTGTTATTGAGCAGATGATACCTTTGAGGACTGATAGTCCGAAGCGGATTTCTGAATTGACTTTCATTCGGAAGGCTCAAAGCCGAATTTTTAAAAGCCAAAGATTTATAAGAACCCAAACAGTTGAAGCGCTACATTACAAAAAAGACATTAAAACAATAGCAAAATTCATCGAAGGTCAACTTTGACCGAGGACGTTGAAAACTTTGTTTCATTATCTATAATACTAAAATGACGAGGTCCAATTTGTCAGCCGTCATCACGTAAAAACGACAAATCAAAGAATTCAACTTTATATATAACTAATATAGTACAAAGGTGTAGATTAAAAATTACACCACTCCAGGCCCTTTTGTTTTCTAAGTAATTAATATTGCCAATAATTAAGAAGTTCCGGGTCGAGTCCGATACCGATATCAATAGTATATTCACCTGTTACCTATTACCGTATCTGTACGTTCCGCATCTGACAGGCGCACCACCAAACGGTGTATTCAGGATTCATATGCTATACACGGGTCATAATCACAGGGTTGACACTACTAAATTGTCAAATTGTTACCTATAGTAGTATTTTAATCAGTAAGACTTTCTAAGATAATAATACGAATACTAAAAATCTAGACTAAAAATAAGGCGTACAGGTACAGTTTTCAATTGGTTAGCGGGCATGACGTAAAACAGCGAATCAAAGAATTCAACTTTATTTATAACTAATATGGGAAATTCCTGTTGATTAAAAAATACTCCATTCCAGGACCTTTTGTTTTCCAAATAATTAATATTACCAATAATTATTTAATTCCAGTTCGACGGGTTTAAACAGTAAGATTTGAAAGCAGTGTTTCTTAGGCATGACTTTATCAGATCACAATACTAATACTAAAACAAGGCTTGCCAAGGATTTGTATACAAATCCTTGGGCTTGCGCATAGTTATATACTTTAATTCAGGCACGGACCCGCGATATCACGGGTGTGTTCTAGTAGTTTTTAAATTTATAAACGGCAAACCTTTGATGAATTTGGCTATATTTAAATATAATTAAGTCTCCCAAACAAAGTTATAGAGACTTATTGTTTTTGCTCAGTTCTTATTATTTTTATTCTTCTTCTTCTTCTTTTTCTTTTTCTTCCGCCACACTAAAAATGAACTTCATAACCCCTGGTCAGATTAACTTAGGATTTCATAGAATGTTAGACTAAAATGTCTAGGTGAGCCATCGATATTTCGATTGTGCATTTGGGTCTATTAAGGGGTATTTGGGGGCAGAAATAAGGGAGGGGTTTACTAAAGAACCCTATGGGATTTTATTTTCTAAAATTTTCAAATGAGTATAACTTGACAACTGTAAGTGATAGATACATGTAGTCTTCAGAAATTATTAAAGAACAATAAAACAAATCACATGAAATATAGGGTCATCCCCACCCCCTTCAATTTGAGAATATGCTTTTATCTTGTATACAGTCCAGATCCCTACCCCTAAACCATATGTATTCTTGTAGGGGACAATAAAACAAATGAAAATGAAATAAAAGGGAAGTCCTGAGGGGGGTCACCCCACCCCCTCTTGTTTGAAAATTGTAAACGGTCAACATCCCCACCCCTTAACCATATTTATTCTTGTAGGGGACAATAAAACAAATGAATGATATAAAAGGGAAGTCCCGAGGGGGTCACCCACCCCTCTTGTTTGAAAACTTGTAAACGGTCAACATCCCCACCCCTAAACCATATATAATCTTGTATGGGACAACACGGCTAATCAAATGAAATTAAAGGGAAGTTCCTGGGGGTCGCCCCCACCCTGTGCAATTTGAGAATGTGCTATTATCTTGTAAACGGTCCAGGTCCCCACCCCTTAACCATATATATTCTTGTAGGGGACAATGAAAAAAATGAAATGATATAAAAGGGAAGTCCCGAGGGGGCATCCCACCCCCTCTTGTTTGAAAACTTGTAAACGGTCCAGATCCCCACGTCTAAACCATATATATTCTTGTATGGGACAATAAAACAAATCAAATGAAATGTAGGTAAAGTCCCTGGGGGTAATCACCGCCCCCTCCTGTTTGAATACTTGTAAATAGTGGAGATCCCCACTCGTAAGCCATATATATTCTTGTATGGGACAAAAATCAAATCAAATGAACATGGGACCATATGAATGGCGAGTTAAGGGAGCTTTGTTTGGGAGACTTCGTAACAGCATCCTGTTACAATTACTTCTTGTTATATATATATATGTCGTGTACATTTGCATGTTATTATTATGTACAGGTTATTACTGTTCAATTTTTATTGAGAAAAAGATAATAACTTGTACAAATCATTATTTTAACTTGGCCTATTTGGTCCCTTTAAACAAATAATACAAATAATTTATGACTTAGACCGAAAAGGATAAACTTTCAACATAGGTGTACTTTTTTTGTTTTACAAATATATGAGCAAAATTTCAAGAAAAGTCAAAACTATTAATATAATTGTTACTATATTGTTGAACAAATTCAAGCGATGAATATCGTCAATACTGCCTCTGTAATGTCTTTCCTATCATCACAGGCTGGTTAACCATGTAAAAAAATGAAGGTAACAAACTAACGGGAATCTTACGACCGAGAGATTCGACAGGGTAAGCGTCTCTTGTTATGCATCAATCAATTCTGAAACTATTTCTTTACATGCATTTTACACATCCTGATTTATTGTAAGTTACATTATTATAAGTTATGGATATATATATATATGTAACTTACAATTTCTTCAACTTACTATTTCTAGATAGTAAATCCTCGGGTAAACGGTCTATGCGATTGTCAGACAATTCTCTACAAAAAAAAACATGTTTTAATTCAAAATAGGAAATGATGCACAGGCAGAGTTAAAACATAGTACGATGTGATTAACATTGCTATTTTGAAGGCGAATACTTTTGTTTACATCTGAGGTTTAACAACTGATGAAATATTTATATGTTGGTAGCAAAGTGATGGCATATGACTATACCAAAATTAATCTCTGCTTTGCGGAAAATAGCTATCAGGTTCCAAAGGAAAAAAATGATTGACAATGTTATGTTTACGGAAAGACATTTTCAGACCTTTGGTAGCAATATTAAAAATCTAACAGCACAAATCTCACATTTATTCGTATTTTAGCGCGAATAAATAGACAAAAAGTGTGTGTTTAAGGTCCAATATATTTAAACAACTCTAAATATACCTATTTTTAAATCAATGTATCTTTATAAATTTCAGCTAGTCCATTTCAGCATGTTTAGTGGGATGGTCTTTTTTACCATCTTTTATATCTTGATCTTGGTTGATAAACTTATATTATAAAAGATAATGGTAGATTTGTCAGCAATCATTCATATTAGCAAGATTAATGTCGCTTATCCATATCGCTCATGTTAGTTGTTGTATTTCGGACACAAATTCAAGCTCTAATTGCCCTAAGCTGAAGTTGAAACAATTCAATAATGAATACCCCTTTTCAGTATGAAAAGAACTAATAAAATATGAATAATAAAAATAAATAAGGGAATAATGAGAAAATGTGGGATCATTGACAATCATACTACATGAATTTATAAACTATGCAATTGGCGGCAAAAAAAATATTAAGGTGAAGCACAGAGAACATGCAAATTAATATGAATAATAAAACAAATTAGGAAAAAGTGAAAACGGAATCATTCCCAATCCTACTACAAGTATTTCTATACTATGCACTTAGCGGCAAAACAAATATTAAGGTTAAAGACAGAGAAAACATTGTCCAAAGGAAAAGGCGAGAAGACAAAAAGACGAAATTGTACGCAACATTAGGCAAAAATTTAAAGATTACCCAATTCAAACCCACTTAATCAAGCTAATGTATGACCTCTGTTCAAAAGGTCATCGGTAATCATTTCCTGATCCATTAATTATACATTTTATGCTATTACTGATATTATCCGGTGACCGCTCTCTTACAGACATCACCAATAACCGTTAATTTTATACATTTCATTCGCCCGAAGGTCTGTTTTCGATTTTCAGACATGCTCTTCTTAGTAGTAATATTTTTGGAAATCCAAATATATTACCACAGACTAGCATATATACGGGGCGCCCAATGGGACTCTTGTGATTTATTTAACTGTCGAGAGTGGATAAATATCGTATTGAACGATATAAGGTGGTAGAATCTGTTTCTCAATGAAGTTTAGACGATGTGCAGAAAATCATAATTCTTCTTTTGGAATAATCTACAAAAAGATGTGTTCTTTCTATGTGACGTCATCAGACATGGTTGCTTTTTTTAATGACGCCACAATGGGAATTTCAGAGGAAAAACAGAAAATTAGACGTCATAATCGAATTTTGACCAATGCCAATGGCAAACTGTGATCAAACGAACCACACGTGGATTAAATCAGAATAATCAACAGGTCAAAGAAAGTATAAATCGAGTAAGAATAAGAGAAATCAAGAAATTTTATAGTCTTACTGTACATATCCTTGGAGAAATGTATATCAAAATATCAATAAACTGCCTTGTTGTGGCTGATTCTATATATATTAAATTCCTATGGAATTAATGATCACGCGTGTAATGCATAACAGTACAAATGATACTTTAAAATAAATGACCAATATATGACTGCTACACTGATATCAACTTACAAAATATTTAAAACATCATTTTGGTGCAGTAATGTTTCTGGTATACTCTCAATTTCGTTGTTATTGATGTATCTGCAAAATATAAATTCGTCAATTATTATCAAAGCTGTTTTTTTATGTCGTGTGAAATTTGTGTTTATGAATAATTACATATATAGTCAAAAACGAGATAAAGGAGCTACCATTTGATTTTTAGAGGGCATCTGTGCTAGGAACTTAGCAAAAAAAAAAAAACCAGGAGGATGACAATTTATGTTAAAAAAAATCAGAATAAACTAATAAAAAAGGCAGGTCCGAAAAGAGTGAAAATTAAAAGGCAGAACAAAGATTACAACTATAAAAAAAGATACAGGACATTTTCCTCCAAGCACCCCCCTAAAATCAGATGGTAGCTCACTAATGTATGTTGATCGATAATTGCTTACAATAGTTTTGCACTACTTTTTAATTTTTTTTTTATTGTTAATATTTTCTCTTTTTAGTTTCAAAATGAATATTTAACTTATAAATTTCTAGATTATCCTCACCAGGAACGCTTAGACGTAAACAACTGAAAGTCAATCATACAAATAATGCATAAATAGACAGAAACAGTTTGGGCAACGGACAGAAAAAGTCAACTTTATCTATGACCAATCAGCCTGAATGAGTCAAAAATTAAACTTTAGTTTAAAATAATTTCCAGATTTTTAAATTGGTTCCTGATGAAGGTAACTACAGAGAAGCACTTTGGGCTCATGTGTTGTTTTCACTTTTAACAATACATTTTGTTCTCAATCAAGACAATGTAGTCCCTACGAACATAAAAGAACAGTGTGTCAGAACCAAAATACTGACTACTGAGCTTATAGTTCACCATCACAGTGGTGTTGACCCAGTGCTGGAAAATTCAAATTACAGTTACAATGAGTTATGAAATAGATAACACACGTTTAACTCACATCTTGGTTAATTTTCCATTGTTTGAAAATAAATCTCCAGGTAAATGCTTTATTTGATTTTCAGCAAATGATCTGAAAATAAAAAATATTAAAAATATATAAGATTGGGTACAATTGCCAATGAGACAACTATCCATCATTGTTCAAATGAAGTGGATGTAAGCAATACCTGCAACCAAACGGTCTTAAACAATGAGAAAAAAAAACATACTCTATAGTCGACTATTGGAAGCCCCAGGATTAAACAAATTGTGAACTTTAACAATTTAATCGAGAAAACGCATGGCCTTATTTATAACAAAACAGTTTACGAAAAATGAATATAGCAGACATAAACCAACGACAACCACTGTTTTACAGTCTCTTGATTTTGGACAGGTATAAGAAACGTGTCAGGGTTAAACATGTTTTTTGAGCGCGTGACCCTACACCAAATCTCGGACAGTGGCGTAACAGCCCAACATAAAAACAAACTGTAAAAATTAGCATAAATTGGCTCAATTAAGAAAATCGTTTCGAAGAACAAAAACAACTACTAACATATAAAATACAGACACAAAACATCAAATATTTAAATATTTTACTATATTTGATGATAATCTTTAATAAGAAATTATTTCGAAGGACCAATTAGTTTACTTGGATCGTATATAAATTTAAAGGCTTCATAAATAAAATCATCGTAAAAAGTATGAAGTGATATCCGGTATTTTTATAAGAACTCTAATGGTTACAGCCAAACTTAATAGTTCCTTAAAGTTATCGAACAAATATTGTATTTGTATTCATATTTTTTTTTAAATGACTCATCCGCATTTCTACCTTACAAAAGTTACAGCTGTGTTTGATTACCCAGGGACTAGAATGTATTACAAATTGGCTCCCTGCTCGACTATTAGATTGGGTCAGGATGCCAGGTTAATTTTAAATGACATTCGGAAGCGTATTGTATACAAGAATCATATTAGAAATGATGTCATACTAACACCTTCATATAATTGAATTTGAAACGACAGTCGAAAGATACCAAAAAGGAGCATTCAAACTCAAAATAAAATTCAAAGGTCGAGAACAAACTCACAATACTATATGGCAAAAACAAAACCAACGAAAAGACAAACAACAGTATGCAAAACACAATATGCACGATTAAGGTGGCTCTGGACTATTCGACTGCGCATAATTTCAAGCATGAGTCACAAAAGTATTTGTCGTAAATTCGAAATAATTTGGTTTTTTTAAAATATTTTGATTGATTAGAAATGTTGAATCATTGTAGTTATGTGACTTATAGAATATTTTCGTTATTATCCGTATTTGTTAAAAGGAAAAATGACATTTCACCCATTTTCACCATTTTCTTCAAACCAGTAAATTAAATAATTAGGGTACGCGTCAGTAGGACACCAGCAATTGTAAAACAAAACAAAATATAAGTTTGAATAGATAAAAAATGGGATATTAATAGTACAATTGTTTAACTTACACTTCGCGGAGAAGGTTGTTGTTGTCAAGAAAACCAATTGGAATATGCACAATCCGGTTTTGAGAAAGTAATCTGTAAATATCCAATCACAGTTGATATTTCTTTAAACGAAAAATAAAGACGTTCACATGTATCACAATACCGTCATCAGCTCAGTATTTACTACTTTGGTTCTGATTTGATTAGTAAAATACCTCTCTTAAGCTCGTACATAACACTACAGGGAGATAACTCTGTAAAAACTAGTTGAACGTTTCTTAGTAAAGAAATATTAAGCTTCTCAATGATCAAAATTTGTGTTTGTTAAACTGCTATATATCCAATGAAATTTTTCCGATAGAGTGTGTGGTGTCAAAGTAACTATTTTGTAAAATTTGTATGAAAATAAAACGAGCCGAATTAACTTCACTCCAGATGTTTGATACCACCTTAAATTATCTGTTGACAAAGTATTAAGAAAGTAATGTTCCAACGCTCTCATGCAATGCTAGCCTGATAATTTTATATAATTGGCTGTTCTTTTTTGTCCCTGTTGGTCAAACAACTTTTCGCAAATTTATGTTCTATAAATACCGGGCTGTCCAAGTTTTAGAATTGAGCGTTCCTAATGAAGGTAAACCCAGAAAAGAGCCTCGAACGCCTGTTTCTAACTAGTGTTGTTTTCAAATTTGAACATATCGTATTAATACCTATATTGTTTGTAGTAATTATTTTTTTCATCTACTTTATAGTTAAGTGTTAACTCATTTATCCATTTTTTATCTTTTTTTTTGTCAGTAGGTATCAAGATACGTATTTTTCATTATCACTTGGTGAAATGAAATTTTGTCGAACGGTTTCATTTATTACTATTGGTTATGACTTTCTCACACAAAGACGGTATTCACATATTTTTCATTATATTATTATATTGTGTGGTGTATCATGCAAATGTAGAATGTTTACAGATAGTTTGTAACATAATTACTTTTGTGTTTACACTACTATTGGCTGGATTCTGTTTCCGGTCTAACGGTTTACGCGGATAATACATTCAACTAATACAAAATACTGATTGTTTTTTACCGCCAGGAATAGATTGCATTTGCCTGATTAGTCACATCTTTTGAGAATTCTTTGATTTAATGCTTCTGATTCGTAATTCATTTGGTCTTCCGACTTCTTGTGAAGACGAAACCGGCGTCTAGCGTTAACAAATATAAGCCTGGTATCTTCAATGTCATTATAAAAGTAGGGGAATGAGGCAGTTGTACAAACATGTAAAAATATTAAAAACAGTATCAGTGTTTAATTGTAACCGGAGAGCATGATTCAACATACAAAAACTTCCAGGACTCGAGCACGGGACCTCTGTGTTACAAGGAAGCGTTTTGAACGACTGAACTAAAGAAGTACTCATGTAGCTCAACCGCTTACGGCTGACTAGTACCTTTTAATGAAAGTGAAGAAATCCCGTCACACTTCTCTCACCTCAAGAGTCATCATACTATTGTGACTCTCATACACATTCCCCAACAAGAAATCCTCTATAACCACCGTGTGTTTTCTAGTTAGGCGCCAAATGTAACACGACAAATCTAACATTCAAGTAAAAGTAACGTTTTCTGAATAACTTTCTAGTTTATGTTAGCGCAGCCATGAAATAACCAAACTGAATAAAGGCAACAGTAGTATACCGCTGTTCAAAAGTCATAAATCGATTGAGAGAAAACAAATCCGGGTTACAAACTGAAACCGATGGAAACGCATTAACTATAAGAGGAAAACAACGAAACAACAGAACACTGAAGTGCAACAAAAAACAAACGACAATGTCACATACATAGAAACGAACTATAGAAAACAACTGCCATATTTCTGACTTGGTACAAGACATTTAAAAAAAAATGGTGGATTGAACCTGGTTTTGTGGCTAGCAAACCTCTACGCTTTATGACAATGTTAAATATACCGCTAAAATGACAACATCACATGACGGGAACACAGCACAAAAAAATGCAAGAGCATCCAAGACAGAAAAATACATAAATAAATAATATAATAGTACATTTCAACATGTTAACCACAGAATAACAACGAATAACTATAATTAATTGAGGACAGTACACAAAAACAGCTTAACGCAGGTTTTATGTACTGTTTATGTTATACGAAGACCAGTTCTGCCCTTCTAGTCTTCGTATTTTATATACAGTACATACACCCTTGGTGTATTTTTACAAAATTGAAATTCGACTTTTTGTTTAAAAAAAAAACAATTTTGTTAAACATCTTTGTATACAGGTATTATAACAAAAAGTGAGATATAGGTTAATATACTATTGATTTATTTTTAATATAAAAAAATCATATTTTGTATGCCTCTGTCTAAGGCAACGGAGACATTATTTGTTACCCTTAACTTTCCTATGTTCTGTCCGTCCGTCTGTCCCGTTTTCATTCCCGCACTCTAACTAAAGTTTTCTTTATCCAAATTTATGAAACGCATACACAATGCTCTGAACCAAAACTAGAAGACAGGATTCGAATTTGGGCAGTGAGTCACTTACCATTCCAGAGTTATGTCCCCTTTAAACTTTTTAAATTTGCAAAGCTTGAGTGAGGGCATTCGTGTCCCCAGACACATTCTTCTTTTATTGTTATACCATGTTTTTGATTGGGAGAGTTAGGAGGGAGGGTAGTTGTCTTTAAAAACTCAGTTGTTGTTAAAAAAAATACAAATTTTGAAAAAACCTTATTTATTCAACGTTCGAGGTTTTCAGTCGACAGTTTATATTAAAAGACGTAATATAATCAACTTACAGTTTGGATAACTTTTCATTTTTAGCGACCAATTCCGGTGGCAAATGTTCTATTTGATTGCCCATAAGTCCTCTGAAATGAAATGTCATGAATGTGTTGAGTGTTTAAAATTACTTAAAAATTAAAAAAGGTATAAACAAACAAAATATTTTAATTTCTCATAAATAGCTACGCAATTTACAAACTGTATGATGACACACAACATTCCACAGTTAAAGTATAACATGCCTATCATAACGTGCATAATAAAATTATGTAAAACAAAAAAAAAACATCACCAGTAATCTAAATTAAAAGCGAGTCTGACTATAACGTTCATATGGCGGTTTTAGAAGTGAAATATTTGGATCGCCGTTAGACAAACAAATGCAAAAGGAATTTGCTACGCATTTTTCTATTAGGCAAATACAAAGGTCAAAGGTTCGAACACGATCATATACCAAAATGATGCCAACTATTGATCCGACTTGAACAAATGGTGTTTCAATCTTCACGTTTATCTACAATTGTCATTATTCTTGATAGCTGCAATCTGATATGGACTGTATTTCAATATGTAATAGTCTAGCACTGTAGGTCTTTCAGAGATTAAAGTTGACACTAGGTACAAACGATATAAAAAAACCTTGCTAAAATATCGAATTCAGGCTATGAATCACACAATAATATAAATGATTTACTTACAATACTTCCAGGTTAGAACTGCTATGAAATGTGCTGTTTGGTATACAGTCAATTTTGTTATAATTGATGAACCTGTAAATAGGAAATATTTTTTATTCAATACTTAAATTACTTTATAGATCTGAAATTCTTTTTCATAATTAAAACATTTCCAATGTTTATCATAGATTATCTTACTTTGATATTCATCAACGAATTTTGTTTTTATACCAGTAAGGGACACCAAGACATACTTGACCTATTTGCATGCAAATGTAACCCTATTATATTGAGCGTATGACTTTCAATACAAAATCGCTCGTCTCCTCCGGGACTCAAACCCAGGACCTCTGTGTTACTCGGCAGCGCGTTAAGTTCGTCTTATCTCGACCGTGTACGACTGACTAAGTATCTGCCAATGAAGGGAAGCAGTCACACTCCCCCCATTTCAAGAGTCATCATATCATATATTATGACTCTCACAACACATACCCTAGCTAGAATTCCTCTTTGACTACCGAGGGTTTTTGTTTAATTGGGTGCCAAATGAGTTTTATTTTGCCCTGGTATATTCCTTGATCCTACAAAAATTTTGACGTCATAAAACAAAATATATGATGCCACAATGGAAAAGTGATTGTTGTTGACGTCAAAAATTCAAGCGGCCGGGTCAGCCGGGATTAGTGATAAGGTGTATTGTTTTTATTATTTCCGAATTGGTTTAAATGTATATTATGTTATTATGCTAATATTATTATAGTAATTTGTATCCACACAACCTCTATTAGATATTATTTCAACTTTTATGAACTAAAACTTATTCAAATTTCTACCAGAATCATCCAATAATTAGCAGGAAAATTACATGTTTTATATAACCATGGCTCTGAGTGCTGATTCAATGCTGATAAGAACAATTAAATCCTTGTTTATATTTAAATGTTTTATAGACATATTGAATTTCTATCTAGTAGGGAATTTGGTTATGAGTGGGTTTTTTTCAGCTCATGTACTGATAATAACAACAAAATGTAAATCTTCGTTTATTTTTTCGGGTAAATTTAGACAGATACTAAAATGTGATATTCTTTTAATTAGGGAATTGTTATGACTGTTTTTCCCTCTGTACCGATGATAACAAGACAATGTAAATCTTTACACATTTTTTCGTGTACATTCCGTGTGCTTCGAACTTATGGTGTTATTTCTGTTTAGTTGTAGTCGGTTTTTATCCACCACCCTTCCATTGATAACTCTACTTTTTGAGTAGAAACATATTTTTTTTTTACTTATAAATATTGATCACAACTACTTTAACAATACCAGTTGGTATTCTTTACTGCACAATTACTCACAAGTATTTCAGTTGAGAATTCTTTTCAAAGGTATCTGGATCCACAGTTGTAATCTGATTATAACTAACAGATCTATAAAATACACGACCAACTGTTTGAAATGAGGTACCCTTTCTTTATTTGTAATACATATACGGACAGTTTATAAACAGCACACTTCACACATTTTGTCAGAGATTATTTACTTTTTAACTGAACCATTTAGCCAATATATATGCTAAATGCAGAACCAAAGAATTCTTATGTCAAAGTAAACTCATCATTTGCCTCTTGAATAAAAATGTGTTTAATGATGTTAATTTTTCGGTTTAAAATTTTTGTTTTTGTTTAAACTGGTTTTTTTTTCTCTTCAAAACTACGAAAAATAACAAGTATTCTAGAACTGGTCATTTACCTTAAAGGAAACCTTGTTTTTTTTCATATTATGATTTTTTAAGTCCCCCTCCTTGAAGAATAAAAAACATAAATTAAGACCTCTCTTCCCAACCATGAAAGTTTCAACCCCAACTCTCAAATATTTGTCAATACTTTTATTTTTTACATAAAAAATACATGCATACAGCTTTTACTTACATTGTGATTAATCAATATGATATTGTGTCAGTAGTAGATTAGTAATTTAGATTATAGGCAGATCCTGAATCAATAGAAAAGGTGGGGCGTAATTTTCGACATTGGTATATGCAAAGAGTAGCGAAACGAAAAAAAAACAATCCGTCGATATTTTTCTCAAAATCATATAAATCATGAGAATACGATTTGATTTCTTGTGATCACAGTGGGAGTACGCCATTTTCACCCCTGTATCTGCCATTGTCAAGTGGGGAAGTTGAAGGTGATGTGAGGGAACAATATTTTGGATATGGCTGTTATGGTCTCATTGTCATTTATTACTTGATTCAATTTTAGCACATTGTTCTTATTCTTGTCTAAAGAAACTAGTATTGTTTACTTATTTAGAGTTATACCTCGTCTCTCTAATCTAAATATATACCAGCTTTAATAAGTGTTTAGTGTGACTATAAATTTTCACTTATATTTCTCGTAATATGAACAACAAAATTATTTATTTTGTATAAACTATTTCCGTTCTCCAATTATACTGTCTTACAACAAAATTATTTTCTTTTGTGTACATTATTCTATTTGGCGGGAAGGTTATTTGTTCAAAGTAATGGTTGACTTTCTGAAATTATTTTAACAACTCACAGTGGTATACTACTGTTGTCTTTATTATTCACCCCTTATTTTATTGATTTTGTATTTACATTGTGTCATAGATTAAATGTATTCGTTCAGTATATGCTCACTAGTATTAACATGTCTTTTGATTGAGTTAAAAATGCTCTTATATCTATTGGCTCCCAGATATGAGATTAAAGATGTTCGCTACTCTTGTTTTGACTGAAATAAATTCTCAGATATTTGGGATCCCCCTGTTTTATCCATAAAGTGCCAAGAAAATGTTTTACTTGGTAACCGCAACTTTTCTTTTCATTGTTTTTTTGTACATATAGTTTAAAAAGCCATTTAAAAATATATTTTTTTAGGAATGTTTGGTCCGCAATGGTCTTTAATTTCGTACTTTATTTGGTCTTTTTAACTTTGCTTTATTCGAGCGTCACTGATGAGTCTTTTGTAAACGAAACGCGTGTCTGACGCAAATACAAAATTTTAATTAAGTATATCTCAAAAACAAGGACACGGACCTATAATTGTTTCTGCTTTTTAAGTTCCTTTATTTATAAACTATAAATTTATAACATACTTTTAAAAAGCTTATTATTCTGAAACAGAACATCGAACATTTTTAAACTAATGCCATCTTTATGCTCAGTAAATTTCAAATAACACATTAGATCTTTTTAAGTTCTGATGGAGTAGGCAACCTTCACCCATAGGAATTGGTTGGAGAGAAGGAAAAATATTGTTAACTAGAAATATAACATGAAATCTGAAAACGTATCCAAATAGGAACTGGACAAATCGCTAAAAGCGCATTTTCTAAAAGTGTATCCTGTTTGGCTCTATGTGAATCATCGTGTTTTATAAGTAAGACTCTTGTGAATCATTATCTACAATAACTTTGTTCTTACGTTAATTTTATTACTTCATCCTGTTACTAAGTGAACATTTTATGTCGTATAATTAATATCGAAAATGCAAAAATAAAATATTTCATGCAGGAAATTAATATTAAAAGCGCGGGGCTGGCCGAGCTGTTTAAATAATTCAAATTTAACTGTTGAGAGTGGAGAAATGTCTTAATACACTAGTTATAATGATGGAATCTGTTTCTCTAATGATTTTTATCCTTCCCTTTATGCTCGGAGTTCAGTATTTTTGTGATTTTACTTTTTCTAAGATTTGCAAAAAGTTGTGTTCTTTCTATTTAGCGTCATCAAAGATCGCCTTTCTCATAACGTAAGTTGCACTAGGAAATTCAGAAGAAACCAAGAAAATTTGACGTCATAATTAAATTTCGGCCATGATTGGTCGAGAACTGATAGTTCACTAGTGAGGAGAAATATTTCTCTCATACCGATCAAGAAATGTGAAAATAGCACAAAAATTAGAGAACATGATTTTCTCTACTGCTTTGAGTAGATAATCATTGGTTCCAATGCTAAATGTATCACAATAAAACTGTGCCGTTATGCAATCATCAATCAATATATTTCAACACATTTGCAATTTTTATTTCAGAAACACCTACTTTAACATATTGTTTTAACAGGTGCTTTGATGGTATAAGCCTTTTTGTGTTATTACTTAATAATAATACATATTAAAAAAATGTTCTGTAATTTATTTAAAACTACATGTACTTACAATCGCCTCAGATTAGTTATATTTTTGAAATCGCTGCTTGATAAATATCCAATCAGGTTATGCTGTAGCATGCTGAATAAAAAAAAAATATACCTGTTTTTTTGCTCAATTTATTTTACCTGATAATGGAAATGACAATGTTATCAATACCAATTTGCATATGTAACTATAATGAAATAAGCACGTGATAGATAACGTGCGTCTGAAGAGCTTTGTTTTTACATGTTTTATTTACCTTCACCGGGAATGCTAAACTCTAAACATTTTAAAGCCAGAGATGTGTAAATAGGCTAAAATTTTAGGAGCTTCGTATCCAAAACTGATATAAAAATAATTGCCAAATTCATTTAAAGTCAATTTTGCCTTAGAAATTGACGGTTTAATTTCTAAACAATTTTGTTATTCATGAACGGGGAATCTGAATTAAATCAGAACATGTTTCAAATCATGACACTACGACATACTGAATATTTAGCTGATGATAAAATATATAAACAATAGGATTCCCCTTTTTTCATTCAGGTAGACGGCATTGTGTATATATTTTGCGCTTGTCTTATTTCAGGTGTTTGCCAAACTATATAATTTACGATCACTTATCGCGGTAGCCCATGTTTTGGCTTTATTTTGTTTTCAATTAGCGGTAATACACAAATTAGTATGGTGGCGATTCATATCATATGGATTTAAGATTTTTAATACAGAAGATTTAATATTTGAAGATTGACGCCATGCAGTAGCTATATCAGTTTCTTATATACCCTGCGAGTTAACTAATGCAAGGGAATGTGAACTATCCCTCTAATGGTGTTAGTCTTATAAACAATAAGAAAAGCTAACCTCGCCAAGCTTTTCTCCTGTTTCGAATAGATTACAAATAATTGTAATGTTTTCTGTACTGTAAGCGTTTAGTTTTCACCCCGCAATTAGATAGAGATTATTTAATATCAAGTTTTGTATTTTTTATAGAAATACAAAACAAAAAGCATGTACGTGAAAAGTAAAATCACAAAAATACTGAACTTAGAGGAAAATCAATTCGGAAAGTCCATAATCACATGGCAAAATCAAATAACAAAACGCATCAAAAACGAATGGACAAGAACCGTCATATTCCTGACTTGGTACAGGCATTTTCAAATGTAGAAAAAATAATGGATTAAACCTGGTTTTATAGCGCTAACCCGCTCACTTTGATGACAGTCTCATCAAATTCCGTTATATTTACATTGATGCGTTAACTAAACAGATACAATAAATAAAATAGTCAAAATATGGGTACATCAGTCATCATCGTATAACAATTTTAAAAGGAACAATTTAACAGAACACAAAAACATCTATCATTCATTGATTTGTGTGTCTGACGTCAGAAAATTGTATACGTCACATAGATTTGTCGTTCAATGTGCATACAAACAATTTTAAAATGTACATAGGCAATATAGCATATAGTTAGCATATAGGATTAAAAAATCAAAAATATGTAAGAATAAATTTCAGAAATAGACCGAGATTGAAAATAGTCCTAAAGTTATATATAGAATTTATAAGAATCCACAAATAGTTAATTCCACTACGCGATTGAATGATTTAGACGTTTATGGTTCAACGTATTTTGTAATTCATTATAGAAATATATCATAATGACATAAAATAGAACAATATCTTACTGGCGGGATTTTTTAAAGTACAGAGTCACGTTATAAGAACCAAAGAAATACAAAAGTGGCATATACAAAACACGCCACCAAAAAAAGAAAGACAATATAAATACATTGACGATGTGTATAAGTACAGAGCCACGTCAAACGGATATCACATAAAACCATTCAACAGTAAAAGTAATATTAATAATAAATCAAAGACAAATGAAAGGACTGTAAAACACGTTAATAAGATGATAAACAACATCAGTACGCAGAATCTATACATCAAGACCATCGTGTATTATTTGTGAAGTTGATACGGAACATTTTTCAGCAAGGTCTTGGTACCTTCCGATGAACTTTTAAAAAAAAAGGGCGAGACGTTCTTTGGCATACCTCTGGATCATCAACTTTCTACTCAGACACTGATGACGTTTTACAAAGTCTGAGTAGGAGCTGCAAGCTCTTGAATATCGAATAAGTTGGGAAATATATATCCCATATGCAGGTGAAGTTGGTATATTGCTACTAAGGTGGGGAAAATTTATAATTTCAAAATTAAAATCGTCTCGTTTGTCATAGATTCTGGTACTGAGATGACTGTGTAAGGGCACTAAAGTGGCATGTGACGTACATTGTAATTTGAATGATATCGTTAGCTCAAAATTAAAGCAGGATACACGAGGAATATTATTACAAATAACGCATACTAACATGGCTGATTGCCGTAATTTGTGTTTATTTTTATCATTAACAAATGTGATATTTTCACATGTTGCAGATATTTATTTCTTACATCTTTTGTGTATTGACTGGGAATCCATCGTTCACCTCTGTCCAATTTAGCATCTTACAGTCATAAATATATCCATCTATTTCATCTGTGCACGTGCAGTTAACTAAACCGTCCTTAACACCCCCACATGAATAACTGGCTCTCACCAAGAGTAACACCGATACCAACGTCAGCATCATACATGTATTGACTGCTTTAAAAATACCACAAAAGACGAAAATTAGTTATTACATAATATTTAAAATGAAAATGCTCCTCCCTACCTTTGAAAGTCAATGTCCCTTTTAATTCATACTATTAATGACTAACCCTTGATAAATGGTGAATTGATGATATTATTATACCTTCTTGCAGAAAACTAGTATGGCCATCAATTATACAACAATAAAATACTAAAAAAATGTATCTATACTTAAATAAGGTTCAGGAAAAAATATCAATAGTTTAACTGAAAACTTTTGCAGATTTAAAAGACACTATTTGTCCTAAGTACTTTTTCATTGGGTCTAGAACCTCATCATTTTATTTATTCAGCTTTATTCTATCTGACTCATTGTTTTCGAGCGCCATGATAGGATTCAAATCGTGATCAATGCCTTTTTAAATGTATTACATAGAAAGCGTTTTTATATCAATTACTTAATTTGATAATAAATCCTGTATCGTGACAGTCCACATCATCTTTTGGGTAGTTATATACTATGTATATTAGTTGACATTAACGCATGTGTATCATATGGTTCTTTTTCACTTCCGGCTCTTAATTGACATCAGTTATTGTTCAATCTGGTTTTCTAACGACCTATTCTTAGATCTAGAGTTGTTGACTTGTGCAAATATAAACAAAATTGAAAAAATGTAAGGATGTTCTTATCACAAGCATAAAACCCCAGCCGTATTTGGCATAACCTTTTTCAACTTTTGATCCTCAGTGCTGTACAACATTGTACTTTTTTTGACTTTCGAACTTTTATATGTGGTCGTCACTGGTAAGTCTTGTGGACGATGCGCGTTTTTGGCGTATTGAATTTTAAACCTGATGCCTTTTGTTATCTATTATTCATGTGTTTCTTTGCATAATACGTTCTCCTATTTATTTGTATTTTAGTCCTGTAATATTATGTTGTCATTTTAATGTTATATTTAACATTGCCATTAAAGTGCGAGGTTTGGCATGCCACAAAACCAGGTTCAACCCACCTTTTTGTCCTTTAACAATGTCCTGTACCAAGTAAGGAATATGGCCATTGTTATATTATAGTTCGTTTCTGTGTGTATTAAATTTTAACGTTGTGTTTCCGTTGTGTCGTTTATTTTCTCTAATTTTTTTGTGTAAATTCACATTACTATGAGACGTGTCACAGTACTTATCTATCCCAAATTCATGTATTTGGTTTTGATGTTATATTTGTTATTCTCATAGGATTTTGTCGAGTGCTTAGTCCGTTTCTGTGTGTGTTACATTTTAATGTTGTGTCGTTGTTCTACTCTAATATTTAATGCGTTTTCCTCAGTTTTAGTTTTTTGTCCATGGATTTATGAGTTTTGAACAGCGGTATACTACTGTTGCCTTTATTCATCGCATACTTCTTAAATGATACTTTGTACAGAAAAAACATGGATTTTGATTTGATGGAAGATGTTTAGTATCCTCTTTTTCAAATAGATACATTTTTCGTGAGTAGACTGGTCACGTCTTATGGTAGTTCGAGGGCTTGACATATACACACCCGTGTCTGTTTATAAAGATCGTGTTTTTTTCGGTGCTGTTTGACGATGTAAAGCGGCACTCAAAGCGCCGCTTCTGTGTACCTTTTGATTTGGCATGCGCGTACAGTGATTTTGTGTTGTGAATTGATACACCATATCTATCAGTGACCATTTGTTTCCATTACATTAAAAAATATGTTTTCTTGCTCTGTGTATATCATTAAATGTTTTCCTGTTCTTGAGGTGAATACCTTTATATAATTATACATCTTTGACGTATTCATTTTTGTATTAATTTATTTTATGTGTGCTGTGTTATTTTCTCGCTTCCGGTTAGAAAATGCCTGTACCAAGTCAGGAATATGACAGTTGTTGTCCATTCGTTTGATGTGTTTTATCATTTGATTTTGCCATTTCATTAGGGATTTTCCGTTTTGCTTCCTCGGAGCTCAGTATTTTTGTGATCTTACTTTTTAGATTGTTTATTGATATTGTTTCGCAGTCTACATGAATTGTGTATCCTATTTATACTTTATCGCCTAACATATACTTAATGTGCTCCATTGTTGTGTTTACGGGTATTGTTTCTGTAATTTATAGTATAATTGTTTGAAATGTAATGATAAAATTATTAAGATTTCTCTGCCTGATATATTTTATAATTTGTTAATATGTTCAATACACAGATGAGTCGTGATCAGCATTCACAATCCATTCAAACCAATGCTAGAAGCTGTCTTGAACTTCCAGTGAGGTCTCAGTTTTGCCCCATTTTTAAAAATTGATTCGACTTGAGATGAAGAACAGTAATAAAAGAGCATTTTATTGTTTTTTTATCAAGTGCGTTCAATGCTTCTATATCATGTATTAATACACAATATCCTTTCTTTTTCATTGGTTAATATATGTATCATAATTTGGAAGGATTCTGTTTTATTGACGTCTCCCTTCATCTCCGTTTGGATACCGCCTCTGTAGTCTCTCGGTAACGTGTTCGTCTCAATTACGGGAGGTCGTGGGTTTGAACCCCGGCCGGGTCAAACTGAAGACTTGAAAATTGGAATTTGCTGCTTCTCCGCCAAGCACACGGCATAAATGAGTAAGAGCATAGACTGCATGGTAAGCTCGGAGATAGAATAATGTGTCCGGGTAAGGTGACATGCCTTCCTGTGGACTGTTACCTTGTGAGCTAGTACGTTAACAATCCGGCTTAGCGTGTCTGTCTAGCACAAAGCAGGGTAAATATTCATATTATATTAACCTGCTCTCGACCGAAATGTGCTTATTAATTTGCCACAGGACGTTAGGCAGCCATCCATCATCATTATCATCATCATCTCCATTCATTCTCATTTTCTTGTTAAAGTATAAATCTCATAATCTCGTATAGACTAATATTCGAACAATTGTTTGTATCGATTGTTTAACCTCAGCTTAATCGTAAAATGTTTTCACAGTATTTCTGTATATCATATAACAGACCATTACTGGTCATTTAAATGCATTCCAATTACATTTTATACAATTTGAAAACATTTTGGAATTCATTTGAATCAATGAGATAAAGATGACAAATTAACGGTCTGAAATTAAATTATTAATTTGCAGAATCATTGGCAATCATAAATTAACAAAAATACCGAACTCCGAGGAATATTCAAAACAGAAAGTTCCTAATCAAAGGGCAAATTCAAAAACTCAAACACATCAAACGAATGGATAACAACTGTCATATTCCTGACTTGGTACAGGCATCTAAATCTGGTTTTATAGCTAGCTAAACCTTTTACTGGTATGACAGTCGCATAAAATTCCATTTTATTGACAACGATGTGTGAACAAAACAAACAGAAATAATAGGTAAATTTTTTGTGTAATAATCTTAATATCTATTAAACAAACAAATATGTTAACAAAGAAACACAAAAAGGAATATAGACACGCACATAAGTAAAAATGAAAAACAAGAATACAAAAAAATCACCATAGCGCAACAACACAATGACGGGATGTATAAGTACTGAAACACGTGAAATGGATATTACATAAAAAAGGAATAAACAGTAAAAGTAATATTCAGAGAGACAAATAAAAGAATACTATAACACGTTAACAAGATGTAAAACAACGACACAGTAATCTAGGTCTTGGAACCTTCCGATGAACTTTAAAAAAAAAAGGGACGAGACGTTCTTTGACATATATCATATATTCTTGTACTGAGATAACCGGGTATGTTAAATTCGAGATAAAAGTCTTAAATGAGGCAGATGAAGCCGTGTCTGTTTTATTTCAATATCTACTTCTGGAGGATATATTAATAGAACCCAATCAGAAAAGTTTTGATTGTTAATTGAAAAAACATCATCATTATATTTAAATGTGAAATTAAATGATCTGGCTTCTTTTGATCTTTTTGTTTTTGAAAATATTTCGTGAATAGTTAACATTTTTTGTTTGTTTCTGTAACAATATTCAATAGTAGCGCATACGATGATATTGTCGGATTATGGTTTTACTTTAATGGTAAGTATTAGTGACAGGTCAGAGCAACGAAAACCTGCTAATGAGATGTACAAATGAACTCTAAACTGCTAGTAACAAATGGAATCCGTCAGTATTGATATTTTTTTTCAAAATAACACATATTCATCCCTTGTCCAATGTTATAGTAATCAAATCTTTATAATGTATTTTATTAATTTAAACACACAAAATGAAAACTTAATTAATTGGATATATTTACATTTACAATGTATGTTTAGTCTGATATTCATGTATATATGTTCCGGACCATATGAGTATAATATACTCTTGTAGTTATTAATCGCCCGGATAATATGAGTACTTAGACCATATAGGTATTGTAATTATATAGAACGACGTGTATTTATTCATCGTGTGACTATGTACTTGTTCATATCTAGAACTTTTTATTTTCTTTCAGTTAAGGCCAAATGTGTGGTGCTTATTAATGAAATAAAAGATAATGGGAAAATTATGTTCTAATAAATGCAATAAGAGATTAAAAACCAATTCTTCAGAGAACAATTGAAGGTCTTTCCACCTTGATAATAAGAATGAAATTAAAAAAAAACGATGTTAGAAAATATCACTCCTTGTTGATGTCATTTGGTTCTTCAAATTTATATAAAAAAATATGATTAATAGGTATATGCAGAAGACTTAATTGTTTTATTTTGAACAGAAAATAATTTTTAGCAAAGGTCAAAATCAAGAACGTCAAATTGACCTTTGACCTTGACCTTAATTTCAAGGTCATTGATCTCAAATCAAAAGACCCCAGGTCAATCATTGGTATGGTTGTGGAGAAATACTGATTTCAAATACATAAGATGAGAAAACTCCTATATGGGTTAACCAAAACACTTTGACTGAAATAGCTTGAAGTTGCGCCTTATTGTAAACAGTTATTTGGCAAACACATCATATCATTTACTGTCACAGTTTCTGTGGAATAACGATAACAAACCAAATTCAAAATTTAGAACATGACCTTGACCTTTGACCTAAGCCTCAATTTCCTTCAAATGGACCAAGGACTTCATAACAAAAGACTGTAGGCCTCTACGACTTATAACGTATGAATTTATCCAACAAATCGCCTATCAAAGGGAAATAACTCCCATAAGATGTCTTCCGATCACTCAAGTCAAAATAAACCAAATCATTCTCAAGAAAAGACGAACAAATTGGTGCAAACAGTTTGCTAAAATCTTTTTCGGTTTTAGAGATATAGCGATAACAAGAAAAAGGGGACGCGGGGAGATAACTCCTATAAGAATACGTGATCGGTCACACAGGGTGAGTTTTAAAACCCCCATTACTGTTCAACATCATTGGCCAAAAAACCAATTCGATATGTTACAAAATAGCATCTCAGACGGCAGACAAAAAATAATCAGAAAGAAAAACAAAAGGTCTTTCCACATTTTTGTGAGCTAATCAATAAAATAAAAGATAACTGTTTTTGTTATAAAGACAATCTGAGTTACTTACGTTGATGCGTGAGTTTAGATTTCATTTGAAAATAACTGATAAATAATTTCCTTACCGTCGACTTCAACCACTACATACATGAAACTGTTTTAGATCATTGTAAACCGATTCTGGTGAGATTTAAAACTTGTGAAAACGTTGCCTTTAATGTGTTTACTGTCTATCACTACAAAAAACGATTAATTATATTATGTTGGTGTCATTTATATTACTTTAGGAGTATAGACACCCTTCATAGGCGCGGACACACCCATCATGAACAGGGGTGAAACCTTCAGATAATATTAAAAAAATATAAAGGGGTGTTCCTTCTTCCAGAAAAAAAACCTGGATCTGCTAATGCTGCACAAGATATGCACAAAGATAACAACTACAGAGGATTTTGGGATATAACATTTCAACATATCAAGCAAGATCTGGACATGCTCCTGATATTTTTTTTAAAAAGTTGAATGTCAGAAAATACCTGTATACAATATTCGAATTCTAGATATAATTATGTTTAAAACATATACCACAGTAAAAATACATTACTTGACAATTTTATTTATAGATCGTTTGTATAAAAATAATCGGTATTTCATACCTTGTATAGACAAGGCACCGCCGATCAATTGGAAACCAAAATAATAGCATCAGAATGTAACATGCAATCATACAGTTTCTGCTACAAATTTAAAATTTATCTGACTAAAACGATCTCAAAATTATAAGGAACTTCACCAATGGTTTCCTTTTTTATAAGTCTGTGAATCTTGTTTGTATATTTTATGGAATAGGTTTTCCGTTGATGAATGATCTCTAATAATCTCTGTTAATTAAAAACACGCCTCACCAGATTCTGAAGATTTACAGCTAGGCTTATTTGGGATACAATTGCTTATCGTTAAAGACACCCGTGTTGACCTCTAGAAGTTTGTGTTGTTTGTTTAGTTCAGTTGATGTCTTATTGACCTAAACCAATAGCCTTTCAGTCATGTATGTTGTAAATAAATCAAATGAAAATAACAAAAGAATTGAATACTATCCACTATCGTTATAACAGATTTTGTAATTCGTTATTACGCATTAAATTCGTTATAACGAATTGTATAATTGGTTATAACAGATTATATTCGTGATAACAAATTGTGTAATTAGTTATAATTACAGTTTTTTTTTGTAATTTGTGATTTCGGATTATACATGTTATAATTCATGATCACAGATTTTTAGCTCACCTGACCCACAGGGTACAAAGTGAGCTTGTCTCCTCACTTTGCGCCCGTCGCTGTTCATTAATTTTTACAATACCGATTTAGTTTTAACGATTTCTTTTTGCAAAATTAGCAAAAGGGATTGGACACTTAATTAGGGATATTGTTTTTTTTATTCACTACTTTCTATTTAAAGTATTTTAAACCGCGGCGATTTTCTTCGGGTATATCGCCTAGTAATATATTTTACACATAGACAACATAAGTAGTTTCGCCAACATGCTTTATCGAATTGTAAAACCTAGGAAATAAATCTAACAGACCAATCGCATTCAAGTATCTGTTGAGATGCTAATAATTCAAGAATTATTTGATAATGGCCGGCGAAAACCTTACAAGAGTGCATGTAAATCATAATCAAACGACAGATATAAAGAAGAAGAAAAAAGAACATAATGTGCAAAAGTAGATTAGGTTAGCCTGAAGTGAAGTGAAGTGATAGAAATAAATAAGGGTATCTATAAAGAATTGTGCGATGACCAACATGGCCAAAATAAGACACAATGGTAGAACAGGATCAATTGCAGCTCTCAGCCATGTTGAATTTTGTGTATAAAAAAAATTGTAAAAAAAACGTCAATGAAGGATGTTCCTATAAATAGTAATCTTACAATTTTTATGTAAAAAGACAGTACATAAATCTTGGGATTCTAAGCAATTATCTATCTATACCGGTTTTCAAATTAAAATTAAAAAAAAATCAATTTTACCAATGTGTTCTATCTAAGGCCGTATCGGCAATGTTTTTAAGCTGACGGACTTATATTCGATTTTTCCCACTCCTTATATCTTGTGTTTGTTTTTAATTCACATGCATTCCGATTATGTTTCATCATTATCAAATAATTGTTATATTATTAGCATATAAAAAAATACTTGAATGAGATTGTGTTTTTAGATTCCCCCCCCCCCCCCCCCCCTAGGTTTACACTTCGATAAACCTTTTTGTCGAAACTACTTTATTTGCGTCTGTGTAAATGTATCCATGAGCTCAAAAAAGACTTGAAGGCCGTACTTTGACCTATAAAGGTTTACTTTTACAAATTTTGACTTGGATGGAGAGTTGTCTCATTGGCACTCATACCACATCTTCTTATATCTATTTAAATAAAAACAAGAGACTATCAGAGAGACAGCAAACCGGATTTTCCTGCAGAGGTTGAACCATGAACAGTTGAGCAAGTATGGACACAACATTTAAGCTTAAAACAGCTCTGAATTTGGATTGTGATTGAATAATTTAAAAATAATTCATATATTATGGTCTATTAATGCCTGATGACGTCACATATAAAGCACACAAGTTTCTGAAAATCTTTGAAAAAGAAGGAGAAACAGATTCCTACACTATAACTCGTGTATTACGATATTTCTCCACTCTCGACAGTTAAGTTTTAGTTATTTAAAGAGCTCGGCAAGCCTCGCGCTTTAAATAATAAAATTTAATTGTCTCGAGTGGAGATATATCGTAATACACTTGTTGCAGTGTAGGAATCTGTTTCTCTTATGATTTTTATCCTTCTTTTTCAAGGATTTTCAGAAACTTGTGTGCCGCTTTATATGTGACTTCATCAGGCATTGTCGCCTTTTTTCATGACGTCACAATAGGAAAATTCAGAAGAAAACAAAACATTTAGACGTCATAATCAAATTTCGACTGATCATTTGCAGAGAACAGATTTTTCACTAGTGAGGAGAAATATTTGTCTCTCACCGGTCAGGAAATGTAAAAATCGCACAAAAATTAGAGAATTTGCATTCTTGTGTTTCTTTACTTAGCTTGTTTGTTGACATACTTTAAAAACGGTGTAAGCCTACTATCAAGCCTCTCTTTGTTATCGAGCTATACACAATGTACATTGTAGGAATCATATTCATCAGCAATATCATTTCTGAAGCAACATATTAACTGATTTATTAGAAATAGCAATTGAGATGGTTTGACAATTAGAGTTAGGACTAATGACATAATATGACTGTGTCCCCCATGCAGCTCTCATTCATTGGTTTAGTTATATATGCTTTTCTGCACTGCCGAAGATTTTTTAGGTGTCAAGAATGGGAAATAAATTAACACCTGCATAAAGATGTACCTTTGTAAAAATATATTTATTTAATTCAAATAAAATGACTTTAATTACTTGAATAGATTGCCAAACTAAATTTAGCTTCGATTTAGGCTGTAACAGTTATTGACTACATTTGATTTAAACGCAGCAAATTTAATTATTTTTACAAGACGATTATTCAGTATTGTAGTCAATTTTACAGATGAGTGTTACAATTGAATATTTCCCCCTAAAGAGATATGTTTGAAAGGCAATTAGTAAAGGTAAAATACCAAGTTTTCACAACATAAAAAAAAATCTGGATTTAGTTCAAAATGTTGTCTATATAATTAATGTCGTTGCATTTACAAATTTATAAAACACATGTGAATAAGAATTTAAAATACATATGTAAATATTGAACATTATTGTTAAACCAAACATAATGTCCCTTTGGACTTGACATAATTCAGAGTATTTCCAACAATAACAACAATGCTTTATTCTCTAAATAACGAAATGAAAAAAAAACAAAGTTACAGAGAACGACATGCAAAATAGACATACAAATAGCTCATATAAATCCATTTTATTTGAAAAATTGGTGGGTAGTAGTAGTCTTGATCTTTGTCAATCTTACCACATCTCCTTATTATTACATAGCATGAGAGAGATTAGCTACCATTTGTGTAGAAAGCAGTGGCGTATCCAGGGGGAGGTCCGGGGGTTGGAACCCCCCTTTGTTTGGATGATCAATGCATTTGAATGGGGACATGTAGTTGGAACCCCCCTTTGTCCTGGGTTTGGACCCCCCTTTTTAAAATGGCTGGATCCGCCCCTGAGTAAGGGATACGATATGAAAACATCATGGCTCGCTTATCATTTTGATTAGTTTATACTGCTTTTTTGACGAGAATTGGAACAAAAACATAACAAGAGCACAGAGGCAATGTAAAACCTGTGGAGTCCCAGATGATAAATCACATTTCCTTTTGTATTGTGACAATTACATAGCATTGCGTACAACTTTATTTGCTTATTTATTTGTTTGAAAGAAAATGTACTATTATTTTAACATACTATTGCGTCTAGTAGACTAAGACAGATTATAAACCCCACCCCTAACTTGACTTGTTTGTCACATAGGAGTCATCATTGAGCATTCTTTAGAACTAGTGAGCGTGCAGAAAACAGCGTTATATTTTTTCTCTAAATATGCATGTTTACTAGCAAAGTGAAACTCGACTAGAGCGCTCTATAGTCGGATTTCTCCTTGAAAGTAAACATGCATATTTAGAGTAAATATAAAAAAAGAAGATGAGGTATGATCGCCAATGAGACAACTGTCCACAAGAAAACCAAAATGACACAGAAATTAACCGTACGGCCTTTAACAATGAACAAAGCCCATACCGCTTGGTCAGCTATAAAAGGCCCCGAAATGCCAAAGTAAAACAATTCAAACGAGAAAACTAACGGCCTTATTTAAATAAAAAAAAATGAAAAATCGGTTGACTGGTATATATATAGTACAAATAAGTGATATATATTGAAAAATCTAGAATTTATGATAATAAGGGGGAGGGACGGTGGGGGTTCATACCAGGATCCTGTCATCAAGCACATATGCGTAAGTTACTAGTAATGAATACTTACAAGAAATGCTTACATGTCTTCCTCAATGATTGCGGAATACAAGATTACGTACGCATTATTAAAACTAGTTATTCAAATGTTTGTAAATGTTTAAAATGTTTTAATTATAATATCACGGTGCATATCTATACATGCAAATTAAAAAGAACAAACGATTTTGTAATTATAATATGAAGATAAACGTACACAAATATAAAACTTATAATTAAAAATGGATATAATCGAGTATATATACTGCAAAAATTAAACTAATACATCTATTATACAAAGTAATACTATAAAAAATCGACAAAATCGAGTGAAGTCAACGTATATTATTGCATATTTGTAAATCTAGATAAAATTATTAGATCTGTCTTACCTTTGTGACTGACTGTTGGTGTTTATTATTTTCAGTTCGGTGCGTATCGATCTGCATATTATAACTTTGCATGTTAATATGGCAAAGTCATCCTGGCTTGACATTGATAGCACTTAAATGGTAAACTACCGGTCATGCCAGGTGAGGTGAGCGTCAGAATACAACCTGTCCGAATATAACATGAAAAATGTCGCTTTTAAAAGAATAAAAGTAGAGCCTACCAAAGAGGTACAATCACAAAAAATACTGAACTCCGAAGGAAATTCAAGCGGAAAGAACCTAATAATAGCAAAATCAAAAGCTCAAACACAGCAATTGAAAGAACAACAACTGTCATATTCTTGGTACAGGCATTTTCTTATGTAGAAAATGGTGGATTGAACCTTGCAACACCGAATATCTCTGTTATTTATATTAAGTCTTGCAAACAATACGCTATTGTACATATCTGTCATCATATACATGTTTATGGAAATAAATTACAAAACAACTATTACCAATCGATGAATTAATATTCAAATTAATTTTATTTCCTCATCATTAGAGAGGTTATATGTCGGAATGCGCATTTGGTGTATTACGAAATGCTTAATATTAACACTTTCATGAGTCGATACCTCTGCTGAGGACAATTATTTCCAGAGGGTATCACCACCCATTAGCTCAGTAATTTGGTACTGGCATGATATAAAATTGAGAATGGCAATGGGTAAAGCTAGGTTCACACTGCCGATCAGACCAACTCGATCAATCTCAAACAAGAAAAATTAAGCGATCGGGAAACTGGTCTTTGTCAATCGACAACTTCGGAATGTTCGGGGTGGTAGACCTTAGTCGTCGTCGATCCGACCTTCTACCCAAGAGTTTTTGACATGTCAAAAACATTCGAGTAAGGATCGAGAAGCCAGTCACTCGAGAATTCGTCGAGTAGCGGACGAATTCATCGGGAAAGGATCATGTAGAGATCGAGTTTGGTCGGAGTACAAATAGTTTACCAATCAGTACTCGATCATTTCGATCTTTACTCGACTAATATCCGATGATTTCCCGATCAACGACAGCCTGTACGATATGTGATCAAGATGAACATGATCATTGTGACTTCTATATTTTTCTCATCCGAGACCAACTCGACCAATACCCGATCTCTACGCGACCACATTCGACCACTCTTCGATCTCTACTCGGCCATATTTGAGTATACATGACTGCTACACGATTCTCTAAAAATGTCTGCAGCTCTGATTAACTCTCATACCTTTGGTTCTGCAAGAAAATATATTGTCACTATCATTTTTAACTGTACACAAATTCCTTCCTGTACAGTACGCGTCTGTGAGTTATCATTTATTACTGTTATATTTCTTGTTTGTTATGATTATTATATGATTTGAGGAATTTAGATTGAATATATTTTTATAAAGCCAATAGGTGTGTCACTTTATATACCTTTTATATAATTATATATATCTTTAGCTTTTAATTCTTTAATGCAAATTGATTTGGCTTTGTATTTTGCTTCTAAGTAAAGATTTCTGTCTATTTGAACTTTGGTTGAAATTGATTGATTTGATTTTAACATGATTTTCCATTCCTTTTTGATTGCAGATTTTAGTTTAGAAAGTTCTGCTATCCAGTCTGATTTCTTTTTCAATTTATTTAAGATTACTTGTTACGGAGATATTACCTTGTTTATCTATGATATCATTAATAAAAAAAAAACTTTCTATCCAGTTTGGAAAAACAAGACTTTTACCATTTAATTTAACTGATTGATTACCCCACATAAATTGCTGTCTTACACTTTTGAAATTTAACCCCTTGCTTATCTTGGAACTATTATGTACTTTATACCAACTTTTTGATATTTCTAAATAAAATTCTGGCATAGATTTTTTTAAATTTGGTATGTCGTATATATTTTCAGGGTTCATGTTAAATAGAGCGAAGTTAGCTCCAAATTTGTAAATTCAGTTACCCTCCCTAAAAAATAAGCTTATTTAAGTACAATGTCAGCCATATTGGATTTTAACCGAAAGAGGGGTTTCTGAAGACATCTAATCTATTTATTTTATCCAAAAGTAGTAAAAAACAAAGGTCTGTACCAAATATTATGATAGTAGCATGATAATAACACATTTTTACACGCTAGCCTTCGATATTGGGCTGATTTAAGTATGACGTCCGCCATTTTGGATTTTACCGGAAGTGAGACATATTTTTCAAATGCCTCCCTATCTGAAATAAAAGAGTAATAGTTGAGGAAGGTCTATGCCAAATTTCATGCTTGTAACAGGATGTGCACAATTCGTCTGAAATATGCTTGTAGCCGCCGGACTAAAAGGTATAACCTTTTAACCCAATATATATGAATTGATGTTATATAACTATCTATATCAATCATTTTTAAAACTCCTTCCTGATAATCATTAAATAGAGTAGATCTCTTGATTTTCTCATTTTTGTTTTGCCATATATAGTTAAATATTAGTTTTTTAAATTGTATTAGAAAGTCTCTCGATAAATTGGTTACTAATGCTAAAAAGGTTATGTTTGGTATAATTGATGTTATATTAAGATGTTGTTAACAATTGTTTTATTTGCTATTTACAAAAGTAATTATGCATCAGAGTAAAAACACAAGTACATAGATGTATAAAGAGTTCTTAAATTAGAATTCTTAGAATGGTATGAAAATAGTATACTCTTCGAAAGAAAATGTAGTAAATTTTTTAAAGATACATTTAAATATATCTAATTAACCGCAATGTAATTCAATAGGAGGTGTGTGCAAGTAATCACGGTTGAGTAGTTGTGTGACAGGGAGTGTGTGTGTGCAAGTTTTGTGACCTAGTTTTTGTGTAGGTATATGTGTGTTTATCTGTTTATGTGAAAGTTGAAAAATTATACTCGTAGAGCAATATTATGTTTTTCATTTATGTTTTATGTTTTATGTATACTGTATCTCTGTTTACACGAAACGATTGGCAATACTGTATACCAACAAAAACTCATTCTTTATCCATGTTTTTGATCAGGTTAACTTACCATCAGAAGATCATTAATGACTGATATATACTCATATAATGCTTCAAGTTTTCAGTATTCTGTAGAGCGGACAAGTTATCATTAAAGAAAACAAAACAGTTATTTCGTTAAATCTAAAACTTACCAAATAAGTTAAGAATATTCCAACATACAAAATTGAGTAAATTACACGTGTTCGAGATACACAATAAACATTTATACCACGTGATATACAATTAAAATAAGTAGAAAAACATAAACAGAGAGAACGTATGTTTTCAGGATTTGTTGCTATGCAAATTTCGTAAACTATATATAGATTGTAATATTATATTAACCACTTTTGAAACTTATAATAAGTTTATCTTGTGAATCCCCTGGTTCATTTGATAATTCACACACAGGGATAAACCTATTTGGGATAGTTGTACCTTTTAGGGTATTTGTTAACAACCAATTGTGCAATATACTGAAGAATTATAAAAAAAAACATGTTTTGAATGACGCGGGATTTTAATTAGCCAATCAAACTAACGAATATTCGTGAAACATACATGTTTCTATGTTGTGATGTTACAATGTTGTTTCAGATAAGGGTGAAGAATGGTACCTTTTAAAACGTTTAAACCTGCTGCATTTGTTTCCACCTGTCCTAAGCCAGGAACCTGATGTTCAGTGGTTGTCGCTTGTCGAGGTTATTCATAAGTGTTTCGAGTTTTTTATATAGATTAGACTGTTTGTTTTCCTTTTGAATGTTTTACACTAGTCATTGTTGGGGCCTTTTATAGCTTGCTGTTCGGTGTGATCCAAGGTCCCGTGTTAAAGACCGTACTTTGACCTATAATGGTTTACTTTTACAAACTGTGATTTGGATGGATAGTTGTTTCGTTGGCACCCATACCACATCTTCTTATATATATATATATAATGTAATTCATATATATAACTTGATACTGGTGACAACTTATAAATGATGTTTTAGGATAGTCATAATACCTGGACAGAGTTTCGCACCCATCTCGACATCCAGGCGTACCATGGTAGAACGACAAGTAAAGATAGTAACATATTTATGTAGGTAGTCTTTAACCGTTTGCCATAATCTTAACGTTAAACAATCACATTGAACACAGCCCTCGCAATTTCTGTTTGTAAAAAAGAAAAGTAATATTTATAAAGTAATAAATGAGTTATTTAGTTAAATAATAAAATTAAGTTTTCAACCCTCTGAAACAAAAATTAACATTATAAAGATTTCAGATGAACAACATCTTTTTAGGAACTGTTCACTTGCTTTGGCTATTCAAGAAATTTTGCGCTTACAAATCGGGATGTTAAGCTAACTAAAATAAATCAATAGTCCTTTGCGAATAGTGATTTTGTGTCTAGTTTTTATAGTATATCCTTCATATCATCTTGCATGGTTTAAAGTTTTCTGTTGAGTGTTTTTGGTTGACGAAAGTTTTGTCTCAATCTTACCCTACGAAAGGTTTTCCATGCATCTTTATTTGCTTTACTGCTCGTTTCGAATTGAACTATCCACAATCCTTTTGTTGTTTGGACTGAATTCTGTATCAAAATTTAACTATATTAAACTTGAACTTGAAACGAAAAAGTTCAAAGATAATGTGGCTTTTCTATGTATTTACCCTTTCGATTTTTGTGCGCAAATATGGCAGTTGTTTTTCATTTGTTCTGTTGACTGATAACGTATGATTATATGGACTCCCCCTTTTTCAATTTGCCTCAGAGTGCAGTAACTTTGTAATACTTTATTCCTGTATCTTTTTGTCAGAAAAACATAGGACTCGATTTTAATTCGTTCAGAAACGTTCCAGGAACATGTGTCTTATTCACCGTAATTGATTTCTTATATTTACGTAACCCATGTTACTCAGGTTATACTAGTAAACAAAATGGTATAATTAGTGTTTTCTTAATGTTTAATGTTTATAACTACAATAAACCAATCTATCTTCGTGACAGTTTTACTTTTGTTAACTTTTATCTTCCCTTGAATAAATGCTAAAAAAATAATCAGAAAATTGCGAAAATAAATCGCCGCGAAGTGTACAGTATCTTATGTATGTTCAAGACGGTGGAAAATTAAGAAATACAATACATAAGAAAGTTCTGCTTAAGGTGAACCAGAATGAACAGTAAGAAGGTATAACAGAGCTTTAAAATAAGGCATGTTTGTTTAATGCCACGACCAACACGATTGCTGCCACATTTTGAACAAAATTTGTTTACCCTTTAAATATATATAAACCAGTATACATTATAATGTGTCATATATTTTAGTATCGATTGTAGCATGAAGTTTTAGTTGTTGAGTAAGTGCTCAATTGAATAGTCCTGTGAACTGTACCAATCGTGTCCTATCCCGATTGTGACATATTTAATGATGTGGATTCGCATAACGGGTGATGCAGTCATAAAACAGGAGACGCTTATTATGGTGACGCAGCCGGTCACTTTCCTATTGTAGGATTTCCTTAGTTTTTTTTTTTATAATGATGTGTAACAGCCTAATAGATAGGTTTGTGATATTTAAACATCAGTAAACAAAGGTTGCCTCCCGAGAGAGAAATATGAAGATCGAGATCGAGAGAAATATGAAAAATTGTATTTTTACTCACAGTTTAATCAATGGATTCAAGAGTTTGTTCATAAGATTCGTTGGTATACTGCTAATTGGATTATGTGACAAGTTACTGAAATAAAATGATGAATGATATTTTGTAAATTTGATTTGAAGGAGTTTGTTATTAGCAGAACATTTGAATGAGTGGTTCATCTGTACCCACAAAATCCACAAAAAATGGTATCACATGAATAACTATTAATCCATAGTATTGTTGTTTTGTTAGTAATTGCGGAGAATGAATGATACATTAGAATTTGCTTCGTTTGTGATAAGTAATAATGTTATGACTGAATGACCAAACTCGAAGCATGTATAGATTCATCATCATCATCACGAAATACTGTTAATATGAGATCCTTCTTACGTACTACGACATTTCAAGTTTTACTGGCATGTCAAGACAATAACCCAGGATATGATTGTATCCCCTCAGAGTGAAAGGAAATTAAAAGTGGAACATGTAATGTAGATATCGATATAAAAGTGGTACGTGTATGTATCCTTATATTTTTTTATGATTATTGTTTTGTTGCATAAAGAAAATTACCAGAGATAACTTTGCACATTTTGACCCGTCTCTTTGGAAATCAGCAGACAACACAACTTTACACAAATATTTATTCAAAACATTTACACGTAGATACATAGTACCACCCATTGTTGATCGTTTATGTCAATTCACGTGCACAATACGATTGTTGTTGGCTTTGTATCTTTCGGCTAATGAAATGGGACGTTACAAAATATACCTGTGTAGTACGCATGGATTTAATTAATGAATTACAAAACGCTAAACCTGGTTGCATTTCACTACTCTTCGGAAAGTAGGACACGCATAACAAATGGCTTCTATTTGCCAACGTGAATATCATTAAATTATTATCCAATCGTCAAACAAACATAGACCAACTAGGAGCAAAGTTTCAAATCATCCTGGTGCTTTGTATGTAACCTGGTTTCACAAGGTTTATTATATTTACCTAATATTCATGTTACATTTGATTCTTATTGTAATTGAAAAAAAGTAAGTGTTATCCCAAATAACTTAAAAATTATATAGTTAACTTACATTTCTTCAAGAAATGTATTTTTGTCGAAAAACCCATCTGGAATTGACGTGATCCGGTTGTTGTCCAGGAATCTAGAAATATCAACAGTATTGTATGAATATGCGACAAAATAAATGATGCATCAATTCATCAATTATTACGAGAATAGGACTGACAAATAGATGTGCAACCATAGACATCAACAGCAATGGAAACTGTATTGTTTTAAATTCACATTTTATTCAGTCTAATATTTCAAACAATTCTATGTAAGTTTGCCTTAAACATGTTAAAAAAAATCAACATCGTGCACTCTGTAGAACTCGGGAACTGGAAACATTGTAATTACATTTACTTATTAAATTCTATAAAAATGCTTTGTAGTTCTTCTTGCTACTCGGTGAATAAGAAGGATTTTAAAAAATCTAAACCTTGGTGAATACGCAACCATACATGGTCATAGTCATTATACATACCCTTATCTTTATTATGTTTCCCTAAATGATATGCTGATAATATTTGGGTTCCAACATATTATTACTCTCAGACTATTTAGACAATACTCCTCATCATAGATAAATGAAAACTAAAATCAAAGATTATATAAAGAAGAAGACGTGGTAGGATTGCCAATGAGATAATTCTTCACAAGAGACCAAATGGCACAGACATTAACAACTATAGATCACCGTAAGGCCTTCGACAATCAGTCTGTAACAATCATATCATTTACATGTAACACACTTATAGCCAACAAAAAAATCAGCTTTTTCGGTTCTTATAACATGCGTTCAAGTATTCGGCTTTCAGCATTCTTGAAAGTAAATCCAGAAAAGCACTTCCTTTGCATTGATTTTAACTGGTGTTATTGAGATGATGATACCTTCGAGGACTGACAGTCCGAAAGCGTTTTTCTGACTTGACTTTCATCCGAAATTTTTACAAGCCAAACATTTTTAAGAACCGAACCAGTTGAAGCGCTACATTACAAAAAAGACCTTAAAACAATATAAAATTCATCGACGGTCATCTTTGACCGAGGGAGTTGAAACCTTTGTTTCATTATAGTTTTTAAATTTATAAACGGCAAACCTTTGATGAATTTTTTTTTTTATATAATTTTGTATATATATATATATATTTCACAGTAGATGAGTCGCACTTGCTTGCCCTACCTCCGAAACAAATATATTGTTGTCACCGCAGACAAAATTTCAAACAGAATATGTTTGATAAAAGGATTACATATTGACATATCATTTGAAAACCACACCAGTACACCGACGACCCTAACGAAGCAGGAAGTCCTGACCCCTATTGTGAGAGAGATTTATGATCCTTTAGAATATTAATTAAAACTGAAGAACTAGATCTTTGAGAAAACAACCAATGGTTCGTACAAAATTTCACTTAGACGCGGACCATCAAGATTTTGAATTATTTTATTGACAACATATTTGTAAATTTCAGAGCACACGTATTTATAACAGACTATTCACATATCTATGAGAACAGCTCTGTCTCTCTTCTTGTTGACCTGTTTGTGTATCCTTATGAGGCAGATTTCAAACAGGTGCGTTGGAAGAAAAGAAAAACAAAGCTGGCGATTTTATTATCCTCATGTTACAGGCGATGTCCTTTCACTATGGAATTTAAAATTATGTGACTATGCTGACGGTAACTGTTAAATAAACTTAAAATATAATATGACAGCATGCCAGCGCAGTCTGCTTTATATCATTACTGACGTACATCTGGAAATAAATTTACAATGAGGGTTAGTTGAAAAATTTACAAAAAAAAGATTACAAATCTATTTGCAAATTTTTCCTTTCTGGGTAACATCATTCCAAGAGCGCCCACATATGGATTACAAATGTACTAGCTGATATTTTACTATAGGATAAGTGTTTTGATTTTAAACATATTTTATTCCTTTAGATATGAAAAGGATTGAGCAACAGGCACAGCCTATAAAAGCTCTCTCCATATTACATGCACAAGGTATGAATTAAATATTGACAAATGTATTTAAAATAATACAATATAGTAGAAAATGCATGCTACTTATGAGCACACACTAGCAAATATATATTTACAGTGTTAATTACTAAATGTAAAGTATATTTAAGTATGTAGGCAATTTATCCTAATTTATTCAAGTACCTCGAGGCATGTAGTATAAGTCATTAGAAATATATATATCTATAAGGTTTGAAAAGAGGGTCAAAAGATACCAAAGGGACAGTCAAACTCATAAATCTAAAACAAACTGACAACGCCATGGCTGAAAATGAAAAAGACATACAGAAAAACGATAGTACACATGACACAACATAGAAAACTAAAGAATAAACAAAGCGAAAGAGACACTTAGCTTACTTAGTGGAAAAAAATGAATTGTTGACGGAAAAAGGAAAGAAATGAGAAAATAAATACATAAGTAAATAAATAAATAAATAAATAATTAAATAAATACATAAATAAATAACAATAAACACTAAATAAATACATAAATAAATAACTATAAACACTAAATAAAACAAAAATTAAGAAAATTTCAAACAAAACGGTGAGTGTCACTGATATATGTTTGAACAGATTTAAAAACAGCAATATTCATATTATATGAAAATAATCTGTTTCCAAAAAGTAATCAATCAATATCTATTTCAATATTATCAACAATGAGGTAAATAGAATCCAGTAAAATCTATCTAACATCATTGTACTTAGGGCAAATAAAAAAGAAAAGCTTTATATCCTCAACAGGGTGATTACAATGTGCACAAATAGTGTTTTCTGATAAAAACTGATTAAACAAGTGAGATTTTAGTATGCTAGCATTATTTCTGAGTTGACAATGACTTATTTTATGTTTCCTTATCCCATGATTGAAAGGTTTTTTATATTTCCTCAGTTTTATAAAACTTGTCCAATCCATTTCTAAATATACATAAACTTAGGGAATTGTCTTTACTTAAAGGAAGACTAATCTAAAGTCTTATGGTGGAAGGAATGAAACTATTAAAGTAAGAGCTAGGTCTAGTAGAAGAAGGGTGAAAAGTATTATTTTCATTCCTTGAAGTATGAGGGGTTTGTCTAGAAAATATGGCTGGACTAACTCATAAAAGTATTCAGGTGTCATTCCATTTATCATTTTATAAAACAGAATAAGCTTATGTTTATTTCGTCTTTTCTCCAGAGTTTCAAACTCTAATTCAATATAAAGTTTTTGTCTAGAGGAATTTCGTCGTAGTCCAGTAATTATTCTAGCAGCTTCTATTTGAATATTGTCAAGAAGCTCAGACTCGTGCTGTAAGCAATTTCCCCAAACAACATTACCATACTCTAACAAAGGTCTAATAAAATCATAATAAACACATATAAGTTAATTCCTTGGCTAGTGTTTTTAGTTTATTTTTGATACGCGAAATAAAATAGGGTTTTTATGGTTGTTGTTAAGAGTAAAATGTTCTTTAAAATGTTGTATATGAATATCAACTATCTTCATTACTGAATTAAAAAAAGAGTCCAAAGATTTTTGTCAGCTTGTTCACGTTTTACTCATTCCAAACAGTAAGTACGGAGTGAGTCGTGGGTGATATTACGACACTCATTCCAATTAATAATTGACGGGGGACGATATTTAGGTCCTTTACCGAGGAATGATATTAACTCTCGGTCACAAACGATGTTAAGGTCTCCTGTTATGACATGGGAAATGGGGCCATAAGTGTATTCGGAATTACTGCAATTACATGACATAGGTGTATTTTCACTGATATATTACAATACGAAGCACAGATAAACGAGAACATGTTTTTTAATAAATATTATCAATATGTGTGTTCCAAGAAGCAAATCAAGAGGTGTCATCTGCAAAAAGTTTAACATCATTAACAATGTCCTTTACTATATCAGTTATACAAATGAGAAATAGAAAGGGTCCCAAAACTTATCCCTGAGGGACACCTGCATGTAGGTTTAGTGTTTCCTATCGTGATAGAAAGTTACTGCTGATAATTGTTTCCAATAGAAAAGTTGAAATAATTCATTCAACTGTTTTACGGACGCAATTATGATTAAAGTGACAGTTAAATAATATATATAGCACAGTTGTTCACGAATTTGTTCCAACTGTCGTAAACACAGTATACTCTTATTGTTCCTCGATTCGGACATTTAACAAATGCACCTTATCACCGTATTACTACTTGCCATATATTAAACGATGGATACCCATTTGTATTTTTTAAAACAAAAAGAACGATTGAAGTTAAAAAGGGGACATTTTAATAATTAAGTAAAAGACAAATTACATATAGGTACAATAGAGGACGGACTTGTGGTTACGACAACTGGAAAATATAAATGGGTATTTATGACACAGATATTTCATATCGGTCACACAAGTCATGATGGTGTGCGTTAAAATTTCGAAGGAAGGACTAATATTTTACCACTTGAAACCCTAGGTAAACAGCTTACCCTATCAAAGTAAATCATGATGGCGAATGCTAACTCAGTAATAGCTTTTCAACTGAGAAATATAATTGTAACTATATCATGTATATTGTTGAAAAAATTCAAGCAATGAAAATCGTCAATACTGCCTCTGCAATGTCTTCCCTGTCATCACAGGCTGATTAACCATGTAAAACAATTAAGGTAACAAACTAACAAATGAAGGAATCTTACGACAGGGAAAAAGTCTCTTGCTATGCTTCAATCAATTCTGAAATTATTTCTTAACATGCATTTTACACATTCTCATTTATTGTATTACATTATTATAAGTTATAGATATATGTAACTTACAATTTCCTCAATTTACTATTTTGAGATAGTAAATTCTCGGGTAAACGGTCTATGCGATTGTCAGACAATTCTCTACAAAAACAAAATGTTTTAATTCACAATAGGAAATGATGCACAGGCAGAGTTAAAACATAGTACGATGTGATTAACATTGATATTTTGAAGGCGAATACCTTTGTTTACATCTGAGGTTTAACACCTGATGGAATATTTATATGTTGGTAGCAAAGTGATGGCATGTGACTATTTCAAAATTAAACTCTTTTTTGCGAAAAATAGCTATAAGGTTCCCAAGGAAAAAAAATGATTGACAATGTTATGTTTACGGAAAGACACTGTCAGTCAGACCTTTTGCAGCAATCTTAGAAATCTAACAGCACAAATCTCACATTTATTCGTATTTTAAGCGCGAATAAGTATTAAGGTCTGATATCTTTAAACACCTGTCATTACAAAAGTCAATTTTGTCAACAACAAAAAAACGCAAAATTGAATTTTGTCATGACAAAAATGAATTTTGTCTACAATAATGAATTTTGTCATTCATTGTGACACAAAATTCACGTTTGTGTTAAATTTTCACTTCTGTTTAACAAAACTCAATTTTGTCTACACAAAAAAAAACAACACATAATCTCAGTTTTGTATTCAAATAAGTCAACAGAATCCAAACTAAACTAATTTGCACACAATCTTCAAATTTGGTAACAAAAGTAAAGTCTGGTTTTAACTAACTTTTGTCCACTGAAAGATATATTTGTATGACAAAATTTTAATTTGTAGTATGCTACAAATTTTGTTAAACTGAACTTATTTTTGTTGAACAAAACTCACTTTTGTCCGTACAAATTGAATTTCGAGTACAAAACAACAAGAGTCCCATTCGGCGCCCCGTAATACAAGCATGAGAAATGATCATAAGCGAGCACGGTTTCGACTTTCAGAAATAGAAGAGTAATTAAACGTTATTACTCTGCTTCTGGTTTTTGTCAACTATCAACTACATGTATGTACTTTATTATTTGAATTATTACAACATAAAAATTATGCTATATGTTCTATGTCAACACGGAGAGGTTGTGAGTTTGAATCACACATGGACGGGATAGGTGCACTATACTCCAATCTTAATTGACTACGATTGCCAGTTCTCCTGGCCAGATCGGTGGTTCTCTCCGGCCACCTCCACAAACTGACCGTCACGAAATAACATAGTAATTGTGAAAGTGGCGTTAAACTCCAACGAATAATCAATATATTATTTACTTACTAAGATGAGTATAACTTACATATGTATATACATATAGATTCTACCACTGCACCAAGTGTGATACGATATTTAACTGTCGAGAGTGAATAAATATCGTATTGCACGATATTTGGTGGTAGAATCGGTGGTAGTGACGTCATCAGGCATGGTTGTTTTTTGTCATGACGCCACAATGGGAATTTCAGAGGAAAGAAAGAAAATTAGACGTCATAATCCAATTTTGACCAATGGCAAACTGTGATCAAACGAACCACACGTTGATTAAATCAAAATAATCAACAGGTCAGAGAAAGTATGAATCGAGTAAGAATTAGAGAAATGTATATCAAAAATTAATAAACTGCCTTGTTGTACCTGATCCTACATTATCAAATTCCTATGGAATAATGATCACGTGCGATATGCAAAAAAGTCCAAATGACACTTTATAATAAATGACCAATATATCACTGCTACACTGATATCAACTTACAAAATAATTAAAACATCATTTTTGTGCAGTAATGTTTCTGGTATACTCTCAATTTCGTTGTTATTGATGTATCTGCAAAATACAAATTCGTCAATTATTAATAAAGCTGGTTTTTTTATGTCGTGTGAAATTTGTGTTTATGAATAATAACATATAGTCACAAACGAGGTAAAGGAGCTACCATTTGATTTTTAGAGGGCGTGTGTGCTATGATGAAATTTGAGAAAAGGCAGGACAAGATCTAGAGTTTTGAGTAAAAAAACAGGCAGGATGAGCAACTTCGCAAATAAAACCCAGGAGGATGACAATTTATGTAAAAAAGTCAGAATAAACTAATTAAAAGAGGCAGGTCCGAAAAGAGTGAAAATAAAATGGCAGAACAAAGATTACAACTATAAAAAAAGATACCGGATATTTTCCACCTAGCACCCCCTATAAATCAAATGGTAGCTCCCTAATGTATGTTGATCGATAATTACTTAAATTAGTTTGCACTACTTTTATGCAACTTTTAATTTTTTATAGTCTTTTATTGTTAATATTTTCTCTTTTTAGTTTCAAAATGAATATTTAACTTGTAAAGTTTCATTCGAAACGCTTTTCTAGATTATCCTCACCAGGAACGCTTAGACGTAAACAATTGAAAGTCAATCATACAAATGATGCATGAATAGACAGAAACGGTTTGGGCTATATGACTAAAATGGACAGAAAAAGTTGTCAAATTTATTTATGACCAATCAGCCTGAATGAGTTAAAAATTAAACCTTAGTTAAAAATAATTTCCAGATTTTTAAATTGGTTCCTGATGAAGGTAACTACAGAAAAGCACTTTGGGCGCATGTGTTGTTTTCACTTTTAATAATACATTTTTTTCTCAATCAAGATAATTTGGTCCCTACGAACATAAAGAAACAGTGTGTCAGATCTGAAATACTGACTACTGAGCTGATAGATCACCATCACAGTGGTGTTGGACCAGTGCTGGAAAATGCAAATTACAGTTATGAAATAGATAACATACGTTTAACTCACATCTTGGTTAATTTTCCATTGTTTGAAAATAAATCTACAGGTAAATGCTTTATTTGATTTTCAGCAAATGATCTGAAAATATAAAAAATATTAAAAATATATAAGATTGGGTACAATTGCCTATGAGACAACTATCCATCATTGTTCAAATGAAGTTGATGTTAGCAATTATATGCAACTACACGGTCTGCAACAATGAGAAAAAAAAACATACTCTATAGTCGACTATTGTAGGCCCCAGGATTAAAAAAAATGTGAACTTGAACAATTGAATCGAGAAAACGCTTGGCCTTATTTATAACAAAACAGTTTACGAAAAATGAATATGGCAGACATAAACCAACGACAACCACTGTTCTACAGTCTCTTGGACAGGCATAAGAAACGTGCCAGGGTTAAACATGTTTTTGAGCGCGTGACCCTACACCAAATCACGGACAGTGGCGTAACAGCACAACATAAAAACAAACTGTAAAAATTAGCATAAATTGGCTCAATTAAAAAAATCGTTTCGAAGAACAAAAACAACTTGTAACATATAAAATACAGACACAAAGCATCGAATATTTAAATATTTTACTATATATGATGATAATCTTTAATAATAAATTATTTCGAAGGACCAACTAGTTTACTTGGATCGTATATAAATTTAAAGGCTTCATAAACAAAATCATCGTAAAAAGAAAGAAGTGATATCCCGTATTTTTATAAGAACTCTACAGGGTACAGCCAAACTTTCTTACTAAATCTTTTTATCTTTAAATAATTTGGAAATGTCATGCTGTCAGTATCAAGGATCATCATCAATTTCACGGTTCAGTGAAACTTCAATAAATAAATCATATACAGTTTCGATTAAGAAACGTACCGTATTCCGGTTTGAAATTGTACTCTGTAGAACTACTTTTATATACGTAATAAATACAACTAACTTTATGGATATACTTATTGAATACTTTCCCCCAAATATTCAATGACTAATTTAAGGGATACTTTAAGCTGTAGATTGAGTAATCTGTTAACAGCAAAAGTGCAATAAAACTTTTGGTTTTTAAGGCAAAATATTTTTTGTCCTTATCGGTGACCTATGTTTTCTATTTGCTCATTCTTTGAAGCTATATTTAAGCTTTTTGAATTACAGTTTTGGACCAAGTGTCACAGAACTTTTTTTAAGATTCTGATAAAATATGTCAACACCTCTATTTTTCATATCATTTCTTTGAAGAATGGTCCCTTTTACATACCTGTTTAAAAGTAAAATTTTGAACTTAAATGGTTCGTGACCCTCTATTTGTTCGATTAATTTGATTCACTTTCTGTAAAGAATAAAATAACAAAAAATACGGCATTTTTGATAGAAACTTCGAATAGGCCCGAGCCACTTTGAATGACACGATACCAAAACATACGGTAGAATAATAAAGTATTTTTTTTGCAAGACAATTTCTTTGTAAGTATTTCACTCTTATACTTGATAGTGTCTTCAAACCAGTAAATTAAATAATTAGGATACGCGTCAGTAGGACAAAGCAATTGTAAAACAAAACAAAATATAAGTTTGAATAGATAAAAAATGGGATATTTTTTTTACAGATATTAATAGTACAATTTTTTAACTTACACTTCTCGGAGAAGGTGGTTGTTGTCAAGAAAACCAATTGGAATATGCACAATCCGGTTTTGAGAAAGTAATCTGTAAATATCCAATCACAGTTGATATTTCTTTAAACGAAAAGTAAAGACGTTCACATGTATCACAATACCGTCATCAGCTCAGTAATTACTGCTTTGGTACTGATTTGATTAGTAAAATACCTCTCTTAAGCTGGTACATAACACTACAGGGAGATAACTCTGTAAAAACTAGCTGAACGTTTCTTAGTAAGAAAATCTCAATGATCAAAATTTGTGTTTGTTTAACTGCTATATATCCAATGAAATATTTCCGATAGAGTGTGTGGTGTCAAAGTAACTATTTTGTCAAAATTGGATAAAAATTAAACGAGCCGAATTAACTTCACTCCAGATGTTTGGTACCACCTTAAATTACCTGTTGACAAAGTATTAAGAAAGTAATGTTCTAACGCTCTCATGCAATGCTAGCCTGATAATTTTATATAATTGGCTGTTCTTTTTTGTCCCTATTTGTCAAACAACTTTTCGCAAATTTATGTTCTATAAATACCGGGCTTTCCAAGTTTTGGAATTGAGCGTTCCTAATGAAGGTAAACCCAGAAAAGAGCATCGAACGCCTGTTTCTTCCTCTTCAACTTTTTACTTGCTTGGCTTTATAAGTATTTTGATTTGAGCGTCACTGATGAGTCTTATGTACACGAAACGCGCGTCTGGCGTACTAAATTATAATCCTGGTACCTTTGATAACTATCTAACCAGTGTTGTTTTCAAATTTGATCATATCGTATTAATACCTATATTGTTTGTAGTAATTATTTTTTTCATCTACTTTATAGTTAAGTGTTAACTCATTTATCCATTCTTTATCTTTTTTTTTGTCAGTAGGTATCAAGATACGTATTTTTCATTATCACTTGGTGAAATGAAGTTTTGCTGAACGGTTTCATTTTAAATTATTACTATTGGTTATGACTTTCTCATACAAAGACTGTATTTACATGTTTTTCATTATATTATTATATTGTGTGGTGTATCATGCAAATGTAGAATGTTTACAGATAGTTTGTAACATAATTACTTTTGTGTTTACACTACCATTGGCTGGATTCTGTTCCCGGTCTAACGGTTTACGCGGATAATACATTCAACTAATACAAAATACTGATTGTTTTTTACCGCCAGGAATAGATTGCATTTGCCTGATTAGACACATCTTTTAAGAATTCTTTGATTTAATTCTTCTGATTCGTAATTCATTTGGTCTTCCGACTTCTTGTGAAGATGAAACCGGCGTCTATCGTTAACAAATATAAGCCTGGTATCTTCAATGTCATTAAGAAGGGGAATGAAGCAGTTGTACAAATATGTAAAAATATTAAAAGCAGTATTAGTGTTTAATTGTAACCGGAGAGTATGATTCAACATACAAAATCATCCAGGACTCGAGCACGGGATCTTTGTGTTACAAGGAAGCGTTTTGAACGACTGAGCTAAAGAAGTACTCCGGTAGCTCAACCGCTTACGGCTGTCAGGCCATAATAAATAATAATTGTGTTTGCCCAAACGCTACCTACCCAGAAAAAAGCTGCCTACTCAAATTCTTTTATTGTCCTGATTTGAAGAATTTTTTTTTAATCAAATAGGCATGAAGACTAATAAACATCTGATACTTCAATTTCTTTTTTTGAAAAAAAAAAGAAAATGCCTGCCTTCCTACCCATTGTCTCAACCTTTGGGTAGGGTTTAGGCAAACCAAAATAGTGTGGCCTGACTTGTACCTTTTAATGAAAGTGAAGCAATCCCGTCACACTTCCCTCACCTGCTGTTCAAAAGTCATAAATCGATTGAGAGAAAACAAATCCGGGTTACAAACTGAAACCGATGGAAACGCATTAACTACAAGAGGAAAACAACGAAACAACAGAACACTGAAGTGCAACAAAAAACAAACGACAATGTCACATACATAGAAACGAACTATAGAAAACAACTGTCATATTCTTGACTTGGCACAGGACATTTTAAGAAAAGATGGTTGGTTGAACCTGGTTTTGCGGCTAGCAAACCTCTGCGCTTTATGGCAATGATAAATATATCGCTAAAATGACAACATTACATGACGGGAACACAGCACAAAAAAAATGCAAGAACATCCAAAAGAAATACATCAATAAATAATATAATAGTACATTTCGACATGTTAACCACAGAATAACAACGAATAACTATAACTAATTGAGGACAGTACACAAAAACAACTTAACGCAGGTTTTATGTACTGTTAATGTTATACGAAAACCAGTTCTGCCCTTCTAGTCTTCGTATTTTATCTACAGTACATAAACACTTGGTGTATTTTAACAAAATTGAAATTTGACTTTTTGTTTTAAAAAAAAACAATTTTGCTAAACATCTTTGTGTACAGGTATTATAACAAAAAGTGAGATATAGGTGAATATACTATTGATTTATTTTTAATATAAAAAAATCGATTTTTGTATGCCTCTGTCGAAGGCAACGGAGACATTATTTTTTACCCTTACCTTTCCTATGGTCTGTCTGTCCGTCTGTCCCGTTTTCATTCCCGCACTCTAACTAAAGTTTTCTTTATCCATATTTATGAAACTCATACACAATGCTTAGAACCAAAACTAGCAGACAGCGTTCGAATTTGGACAGTGAGTCACTTACCATTCTAGAGTTATGTCCCTTTTAATCTTTTTAAAATTGCAAAGCTTGAGTGAGGGCATTCGTGTCCCCAGACACATTCTTCTTTTATTGTTATACCATTGTTTTTGATTTTTGGGAGAGTTGGGAGGGAAGGTGGTTGTCTTTGAAATCTCAGTTGTTGTTAAAAATAATTACAAATTTTGAAAAACCTTATTTGTTCAACGTTCGAGGTTTTCAGTCGACAGTTTATATCAAAAGACGTAATATAATCAACTTACAGTTTGGTTAACTTTTCATTTTTAGCGACCAATTCCGGTGGCAAATGTTCTATTTGATTGCCCATAAGTTCTCTGAAATGAAATGTGATTAGCGTTTAAAATTACTTAAAAATGAAAAAAGGTATAAACAAACAAAATATTTTTATTTCTCATAAATAGCTACGCAATTTACAAACTGTATGATGACACACAACATTCCACAACCTAAAGTATAACGTGCCTATCATAACGTGCAGAACAAAATCATGTAAAAAAAAGAACATCACCAGTATTCTTAATCAAAAGCGAGTCTGACTAGGACGTTCGTATCTCGGTTTTAGAAGTGAAATATTTGGATCGCCGTTAGACAAACAAATGCAAAAGGAATTTGCTACGCATTTTTCTATTAGGCAAATACAAAGGTCAAAGGTTCGAACACGATCAGATACCAAAATGATGCCAACTATTGATCCGATTTTTACAAATGGTGTTTCATTGTTCTATTTTTTCTACGATTGTCACTATCATTTATAGTTGCAATCTGATATGGACTGTATTTCAATATGTAATAGTCTAGCACTTTCAGAGATTAAAGTTGACACTAGGTACAAACGATATAAAAAAACCTTGCTGTGATATCGAGTTCAGGCCATGAATCACACAATAATATAAATGATTTACTTACAATACTTCCAAGTTAGGATTGCTATGAAATGTGCTGTTTGGTATACCGTCAATTTTGTTATAATTGATGTACCTGTAAATAGGAAATCAATACTTAAATTACTTTAAAGATCTGAAACATTTTTTCATAATTCATAAAATTTCCAATGTTTTTTCATAGAATATCTTAGTTTGATAATTATCAACGAATATTGTTTTTATACCAGTAAGGTACACCAAGACATAATTGACCTATTTGCATGCAAATTTAACCGGAGAGCATGACTTTCATTATAAAATCGCTTGTCTCCTCCGGGACTCGAACCCGGGACCTATGTGTTACTAGGCAGCGTTAAGTTCTTTTTAGCTCGACAGCTTACGGCTGACTAAGTATCTGCTAATGAAGGGAGGCAGTCACACTCCCCCACTTCAAGAGTCATCATATAATATTATGACTCTCACAACACATACCCTAGCTAGAATTCCTCTTTAACTACCGTGGGTTTTTGTTTAATTGGGTGCCAAATGTTTTTTATTTTGCCCTGGTATATTCCTTGATCCTACAAGTAATTGTTTTTATTATTTCCGAATTGGTATAAATGTACAATGTATATTATGTTATTATGCTAACATTATTATTGTGATTTGTATCCACACAACCTGTATTAGATACTATTTCAACTTTTATGAACTAACACATATTCAAATTTCTACCAGAATCATTCAATGATTAGCAGAAAAATTCCATGTTTTATATAACCATGGCTCTGAGTGCTGATTCAATGCTGATAAGAAGAAAATTTAAATCCTCGTTTATATTTACATGTTTATTTAGACATATTGAATTTCTATCTAGTAGGGAATTAGGTTATGAGTGTTTTTTTTTAGTTCATGTACTGATGATAACAAGAAAATGTAAATCTTCGGTTATTTTTTCGGGTAAATTTAGACAGATACTAAAATGTGATATTCTTTTAATTAGGGAATTGTTATGACTGTTTTTCCCTCTGTACCGATAATAACAAGACAATGTAAATCTTTAAACCTTTTTTCGTGTACATTCCGTGTGCCTCGAACTGATGGTGTTATTTCTATTTAGTTGTAGTCGGTTTTTATCCATCACCTTCCATTGATAACTACTTTTTGGGTAGAAACATAATTTTTTTTACTTATATATATTGATCACAACTACTTTAACAATATCAGTTGGTATTCTTTACTGCACAATTACTCACAAGTATTTCAGTTGAGAATTCTTTTCAAAGGTATCTAGATCCACTGTTGTAATCTGATTATAACTGACAGATCTATAAAAATACATGACCAAATGCAACTGTTAAACGCAGTACATTCCAACTTTAATATTATTGAAATGAGGTACCCTTCTACATTTGTACTCATCCTTTACCTCTTGAAAAAAATGTGTTTAATGATGTTCATTTTTCTGTTTAAAAATAACGTTTTTGTTTAAACTGGTTTTTCTCTCTTCAAAACTACGAAAAAAAAAGTATTTTAAGGACTGGACATTTACCTGAAAGGAAACCTTTTTTTTCAAATTATTATTTTTTAAGTCCCCCACCTTGAAGAATAAAAAAAAACATAAATTAAGACCTCTCTTCCCAACCATGAAAATTTCAACCCCAACTCTCAAATATTTGTCAATACTTTTATTTTTTACATATAAAATACATGCATAAAGCTTTTACTTACATTGTGATTAAGCAATATGATATTGTGTCAGTAGTAGATTAGTAATTTGGATTACAGGCAGATCCTGAATTAATAGAAAAGGTGGGCGGTAATTCTTTACATGGTATATGCAAAGAGTAGAGAAACGAAAAACAAATCTATCGATATTTTTTCTCAAAATCATATAAATCATCAGAATACGATTTTATTTCACAGGGAGAGTACGCAATTTACACCCCTGTATCTGCTATTGTCAAGTGGGGACGTTGAAGGTGATGTGAGGGAACAATATTTTGGATATGGCTGTTATGGTCTCATTGTCATTTATTACTTGATTCAATTTTAGCACATTGTTCTTATTCTTGTCTAAAGAAACTAGTATTGTTTACTTATTTAGGATTATATCTCGTCTCTCTATTTTAAATATATACCAGCTTTGATAAGTGTTTAGTATGACTATAAATTTTCACTTCTTTCTCGTACTATGAACAACAAAATTATTTATTTTGTATAAAATATTTCCGTTCTCCAATTATACTGTCTTACAACAAAATTATTTTCTTTTACCTGTTTACATTATTCTATTTGGCGGGAAGGTTATTTGTTCAAAGTTATGGTTGACTTTCTGAAATTATTTTAACAACTCACAGCGGTATACTACTGTTGTCTTTATTATTTACCCCTTATTTTATTGATTTTGTATTTACATTGTGTCATAGATCAAATGTATTCGTTCAGTGTATGTTCACTAGTATTAACTTGTCTTTTGATTGAGTTAAGCAATTTCAATTGATAATTTATAGTGTGTCTTTCTATGTTGTGATGTTACACTATTGTTTCGGGTAAGAGTGAGTGTTGGTACCTATTAAAACGTTTAAACCCGCTTCATTTGTTTGCACCTGTCCTAAGTGAGGAACCTGATGTTCAGTAGTTGTCGTTTGTTGATGTGGTTCATAAGTGCTTCTCGTTTTTTATATAAATTAGACCGTTGGTTTCCCCGTTTGAATGGTTTTACACTAGTCATTTTTGGGACCCTATATAGCTTGCTGTTCGGTGTGAGCAAAGGCTCCGTGTTGACGACCGTACTTTGACCTATTATGTTATATCTAGTAAATAAGAATTTCCCGGAAAAAACATTTCAAAAACTAAGGATTTGGATCTTAATAATTGAACCAAGCGGAGCGATGCTTAATAAATTGATGTCTTTCGTACAATTTTTGTTGTTTTGTTTTTATTATAAGGGGTGTTTGTAGCTTTAGACTACATCCCCAGGTGAAAATAAAACAAATTCAAGCAAAGACATGAAGTTAAAAATGCTCTTATATCTATTGGCTCCCAGATATGAGATTGCAGATGTTCGCTACTCTTGTTTTGACTGAAATAAATTCTCAGATATTCGGGATCCCCTAGTTTTATCCATAAAGTGCCAAGAAAATGTTTTAATAGGTAACCCCAACTTTTCTTTCCATTATTTTTTGTACATATAGTTTAAAAAGCCATTTAAAAAAATGTATTAAATGCTTGCTATTTTTTCATAGATTTTAAAAGAAAAAAGGTGCAAATGTTAAATGTATGAAAAATTGGAGAAATTACCTTCGCTGTATTTGGCAAGACATTTAGGAATGTTTGGTCCGCAATGGTCTTCAAATTCGTACTTTTTTTGTTTTTTGTTTAACTTTGTTTTATTCGAGCGTCACAGATGAGTCTTTTGTAAACGAAACGCGCGTCTGACGTAAATACAAAATTTCAATTCTGGTATCTATGATTAGTTTATTTCCCGCCAAATTTCAAAAAGTATAAGTCAAAAACAAGGACACGGACCTTTCATTTTTTTCCGCTTTTAAAGTTCCTTTATTTATAAACTATAAAATTACAACATACTTTTAAAAAAATTTCAAAAAAGAAATTTCAGA